>NC_084590.1:48438984-48628984 GCF_033807715.1 Cololabis saira
AGTTTGGAGTCGAGCTGACTGAAAGTATTTTTAAACTCGGCGGCCAAGGCAGCTCGGTGTTCCTCCAGCAACGTGGTAATGGCCACCAGGGTTAAGACAGCGCCAGCATCGTCCTTTTTGCGCGACTTGCCGCTTTTCGAAGCCATCTCGGAGGTAAGTGGGCTCGTTCGAGACAAAAAAAAAGAAAAACAGCAACAGGGAATCCTTTTTAAAGGAAAAAGTTTGAAAGTTTGAGGGCTTGGTGGTTTAAAAAGTTTGGCACTCACGAGAGCACTCGCGAAACACGTCTATTCCATCTGCTCACCAACCGGAAGCCCTTTTTCCATTATTATGATTATTATTATTTAATGTTACGTTAACGTAACGCCAACGTTACCTTAACTCAGCTAAAACAGGAACAACTGCTAGAATTAATCTGAAACCTCCCACATCCCAAAACACCACCAGGTTCATTCGAAAATTTTAATTCACTCCAGTACTTTATAAAACAATCAGAATATCCAATTACCGGAAATATGTATTTGACTAAACACTTTAATAAAGACCAAAAAAAAAACAACCACAAAATGAAATCAACAAAAAGAATAAAACCTTCTGAACCCCCTCACAGAAGCAGGTCCACCCTGGTTCTGGGTGCAGTTAGGGGTTCTCTACGGTGGCCGAGACCCACCATGACTGCAAATTAAAGAAACGCTGCAAATAAAAAGAAACGCTGCTGCAAATAAAATAAACGCTGCAAATAAAAACAAACGCCGCTGAAAATAAAAGAAACGCTGCAAATATAAAGAAACCCTGCTGCAAATAAAGTAAACGTGGCTGCAAATAAAAAAAAACACCATGCAAATAAAAAAGCCACAACGGAAGTGAATTACCGGGGACTATTTTTGCAGATGCACCGGCGTTTTTTACGTGAGAGGAGAAGAAGAAGACGAAGAGGACGTAGGTTAGGTGAAAAGGAAGAAAAAAGAAGAGCGAGGAATAAGAACAACGGACGAGAAAATAAGTGAAAAGGTCAGTGTTCAACGTCGCTACGTGTAATTTTTAATGTGTTAGGCCAGCCTTTCTCAACCGGGGTGTCGTCTGACTGCTTCAGGGGTGTCGTCAAGAAATTACCTATTCTGACATTTCATATATAAATACCGTATTTTCCCGACCATTCGGCGCGCCGTGTAGAAAGGCACACCCTCAGTTTTGTGTGTTATTTCTGAATTTAAAACACGGCGCACCAACCGCAAAGGCAACGTCTACACACACTTCCAACACACATACACGCGAGCGCCGCAGAACACACACACAAGTACACAAGTGTGCTTATTTAAAAATAGAGCGGGAGCAAACTTTGTTTGATTGTACTTTATTTCAGTTTTTACTTTAAACAACCCCATCGAAGTCTCATCCTCTGTTTCATTTTTAATTATATTTTACTCTGGGGTGTCGTGAGATTTTATTCACTTTTGAAAGGTGTCATGACTGAAAAAAGGTTGAGAAAGGCTGTGTTAGGCCATGTAGCCCCAGGTTTGATTTGAGGTTGACAAAAGTAGTCGTTCCAATTTTTTTTGGCTTCAGTATCCCTTTTATCCGATTTCTGAGTCCAAGTACTCACTTTATGCCACTATGTTTCGCTTAGAAAAATGCAAGAGGAAACTCTAGCTTACTGTATGATGTACGTACCATTATAAACCTTCTTTTGAAGAATATAACCTGTTTACCTGTCCTTGCCTTTGTCCCCAAGTCGGTTCTCCTTCCTGTCATTAGTTTTTATTTATTTTAGATATTTATTTATAATCTGTTTTTTTTCATTCATTTCATCATTTCATCACTTGTGAGCAGTTGACCACTCTTGAATTTCCTTCGGGATTAATAAAGTACATCTATCTATCTATCTATCTATCTATAATAACATTACATATAAGAAAAGGGGTGAAGGAGCTGCAATTAGTGCCTCCTGAATATAACCTGGTGTAAGGCCCATGATGAGATGGTGTTTTGTTTACTGTATTGTAGAGAATAATGTTTGATGAATTTATATACCCTAACGATGTCCATGGCAGTGTGAGTGCAATGTGTGATGTCAGGCCTTAGCCTACTCTTCATGAAATCATAATTTTTTCAGTTTGATACAAAATTGTATTGTGTTGGCTAGACAAAAAATATCACATTATTAAATTACATGTAACCATGCAGTGTCAATAAAGGATGCGGACAGGAGGGATATTTCCATGGTCCTCAACCAGACTGACAAAACATCTAAACATTTTGACCAACAGTACTTACACAATGTCAAAGTGACTTTGCATTTTGGGGGCACTGACCACTTGTATGAGAAAATAATTTACTTTTGACACATGAGTTAACTGTTTTGGGAGGGATATGACCTTTTGCAACTGAGCCATGTTGTTGTGCTGAACCATACAGGCTATTTTGCCAAATGTACCTAGAGTTTTGAGAATGTCATTTCTGTCTCAAGAAATGAGCCAAAGCCATCTAGAAAAACTGTAACAGACACAAACCAAGAGAACACACACACACACACACACACACACACACACACACTATATTCTTGCGTGTTTAACTGTTGTTAAACTTGTTTAGCCCTTGTCAGTGGAGAATGATGTGATTAAAGACACACTTGTAATCCATGTTGGGATATTCCTTGTACTAAGCCAGTGTTGAAAGTCGTACTGATTAGTCTTTCCAAATGTGTTATTGTGTAAAAATGTTCATGCAATTGAAGTCCAAAACAACCTAATGATACTTGATTTGTTTTGTTGCAGATCATAATGTATTGTCCTTTTTGTGGACACCAGCAGCCTTCTAAGCCAGTCTTTAGCTGTTCATGTGGCAAGGGCATCACATTCCTGTGTGATGTTGACGTTGATAAACCTGGCACAAGTGAGGGTAATGTTTCTTTCTTTTTTTTTTAATTAGACTTACACTCTATATACCTTATGAGTATGGGTGAGAACACTGTATGTCTCTCTGTTCTTTCTCATTGACGATTTATTGGACTCTTGTTTGAAGCAGGGGCTCCTGGAAAAAGTGTACTGGGGTCATTTCAGACTTTCCGGAGTCTAAAAGAGAAGGAGAGACGAGCATCTTTCAAAAAGAAGGAAGCACCATCAAAAGAAAACCTGAAGGTTGTGAAGGTAACTTTTTTTGCTGAGACTAATAATTGGCTGACAGTCCATTCTGTCATGTATTTATAGTGTCACTGAACTAGTTAACAGTCGCCATTTCAATGTTTCTCTGTAGATTTCAGTAGGCCTTATGCAGCTGAAAGATGGTGGACTGAAGACTGGAAGAGGAACAGTACTTCCTCTTTCGGTGCGACCACAGTTGGATGCTGACGAATTGCTGAGAGCTGCTGAGCAAAAACTGAAGACCTTCCACAGAAATTTACATGGTGGTCCATGTCAAGTTTCTTAGGTTTTTTGCCATGCAATTTTCCCCACTTGAAAGGGATGTCATCAACCCAGAGTCTTTTAACTGGAATCCACTCAAATGACCAGACAGCTTTTCCTTTTCTTTCTTTTATTTCCAAGGTGCATAATCCATTCTTTGCCATTAGGTGAAAAACCTTTCAATCAAAACACACAAAAAGAGAATGCTTAAATTCTGTACATAATTCAAATTATTATAATAGGAAATAAGCATACAAAATACGAGATAAGTGCAGAAAATACCATAAAATAAATACCTAAATAAATAAACAAATACTGTGAAACCCAAACCTTAACATTAAATTGCAAATTTACAAATAAAGTTACTCATTTGTCAATTATTTTAGGATGTTGTCAGGTAAGTATGAATTTCACTTCTTGAACATTTTAATGCATTTTGACATAAATTATCTCACCTTCAGCTGACGCTTAACCATTACTGCATGTATTTTTAACATGAATTATTATTTTAAACATGAATTTATTTTAACATGAATTATTTTATTTTAAACATGAATTAATTTTAACATGAATTATTTTATTTAACCTTAATTACATTTACGGTCAAATTTTAATTAATACAATGAAATCACATTTAAAGAATTAAATTGAATATTAAAGTATGAAAATACTCAAATCAGGCTATAAATTAAGTAAATTAAATTAAGGATAAGCAATCAGAAATCAACACACGTGCATCAAACATTTCACAAGCCACTTGTAGCCGGGCAACCAACCCTGTGGCTAAGCTAACGCTAACACCAACACAAGCAATCTGCAATGAACCTCCGTACAAAATCTCTGTTCACAGCATCTTACCGGCTGCCTCTCTGGTGTTTGTAGACGCTCTGTCCCTGCATGGGCTCACCACAGAGTTCAGATATACCAAGAAACAGTCTCAGCCTGCCGCTGTATGCTGCCTGCATACCTGTGTTGTCTGCCTGTGATGATGTGTGTCGCTTCTTTTACTGTGCGGGCAGCAACTGGGCAAGAGTTCCTCTTCCGGTTTTTTGTAGTTCCTCTTCTGTTTTTTTTGTAGTTCCTGTTCCGGTTTTTTGTAGTTCTTTTGCAGTTCTTTGTGTTTGCACTCATTTAACTTTGGTTTGACTTTACAGTCCATATGTACTGCTCTACCCTGACGGTACAAAGATAACAAAAATACCAGGAACAGAAGTACCTTTCACTCTAAAAGAGTACAAGGAGGCATTGGGAAAGGCCTACCAATGTATCACACTGTACATTTGTACAGCTGAAGATTTTTTTACTTCTTGTAAGTAATTGTGAAAGAATTGCTTTTTAAAATGATTTGTTTGTCGAGAAAAGTTGTCTGTTGTTCTGAGTGGTCTAAAATCCTCTTATACCTGTTCTTGTATTTCACAGCCCAGGAAACCAACTCTGAATCCGAGTTTCAGAGTTTTAACGTTATAACAGTATAACGGTGCAGAATACACCCAGGCCCAGAGAGATTCTGCCCTCACTCTCCATTTGCATGGTCCAAAGGCTTATCACTATCCGAGGGACACCCTTCATATTCACCTCCCACATCCCAGTTCATTGCAAAGGTATTCTTAAAGATGTCTAATTTTACATTAAATTATTTTAATCACTTAAGCATCGCAGACTGTATTATCATGACATATTATTGAACATCTCATGTCTCATGCTGATACATTTTGATATTGTAGCTATTTTTAGTATGTCCACTGTCCACAATAGGTCTGCTTAGGTTAATGGATGTCAAGGTTTGACATTCCCCCCAGCTTTCAGTTTCTGTTTTGCCCCACCTGTGTCCCATCTGCCCTGATTGTGTCTGCACCTGTGTCTCGTTATCCCCTGTGTATATCTGGTCTTGTCATTCCCTTGTTCCCTGTCGGACCGTACTGTTTGTTCCCCATGTTTCCTGCCACGTTTTGCTCCTCAAGTTTTTTGATCCCTTTTTAGTTTGTCTTGATCCTGCCCAGCAGCGCCTTGTTTTTGCCTTTTTTTTAAATAAATCCTGTTTTTTGCCAACTCCTGCCTCCTGCTCTCGGCTCTACACCTTACCCCCAGACGTGACAATGGATAAATGGAAATATGGTTGAATGGCTACTTTTTAATTTTACTAAGGTGGCTGAGCTCTCTTGATGCCAAACCTGGTCTCAACAAAATGATGTTGGACATGCTGGAAAGGCCAAGAAGAAGAAGATGAGGCCAAGTATGGATGTGTCACTCTGATGCTGGATGCCATGGCTATAACAAAGCATGTTCAATATGATCCTCAGACACAAACAATTTCCGGATTTGTGGGCATGGGGGATCGATTGAATGAGACCGACATTGCTTCCGAGGCTCTTGTGCTCTTCAAGGTTATTGGAAAGCTCCAATTGCATATTATTTGACCAAGAACCTCACACCAGAAACACAGAAAGTCTTGGTAGAGCATGCATTGGAGGAGCTTCATCATCGTCAGATACGGGTGGTGTGCATGACAATGGATGGCCATGCATCCAATGTCAGTATGTGCACCCAACTTGGATGTGGTCTAAAAGGAAACCCTTCTGAGACTTTGAAGACCCATTTTCCACATCCAGTACCCCACGACAATGTCTTTGTTATGATGGACTCTTGCCACATGCTGAAGCTGACACGCAATATGTTGCAGGTACTTTCAGATTATTGCCTATTTGCTCTGGTTGAATCTATTCTGCTTTTTATACATTTTTTATTGTATTTACATAATTGTGGAGAATGTAGAGCTTTACATTTGACATGTACAGTGACAAAATGTTCTGATTTTGCAGGCGTACAGCCCAATCAGAAGCATGACTGGCAGCATCAATTGGAGCTACATAGTTCACCTGAACAATGTCCAAGAGAGAAGTGGACTACATGCTGCCAACAGAGTCACAGATAAGCATGTGAACTTCGTTAATCAGAAGATGAAGGTATGTTTGCATGATTATGTATATAGGGCCGCAATAGAAATGGGTTCAATGGCTTTATTGTGTTTTTACCCTTGGTTATGATGTTTGTATGTTGTAGGGCTAATGTTCTTCATTTGAACTATCTCCTCATAAACTCAATCAAGGTCTCCCTGGCTGCTCAGACTTTGAGCAACTCTGTGGCAGTGGCGCTTCGCACCTTGCGGGAGATGGGCTATGCAGAATTCAAAGACTGTGAGGCTACTTCAGAATTCATTGAGGTAATAGGGATTTGTGTATCATTTACCACAGTCATTTTCCAAAATTCTGCTGTCAACATTTGAGTGATTAATTGTTTTAACCCCTTTAATCCTGGTGGTATAAACATTTTAAGGGACGATTTTTAAAGGCCAAAGGTGCAAAGGAGATTAAATAATTACGGGATGATTAAAAAGTGGAGCAATTTAATTTTAAAAAGCACAGGCACAGAGGAAATGGAGAGAAATCAAACTATTCCTCATTCTTGGGTGTTTCCTACATACTATTGACACTCGGTTATAGGGCTGTGCGATTAATCGATTTTAAATCTAAATCGGATGTATTAATCAAGACGATGTTAAAAAAAGGATATCATAATCGATTTTCCTCTCGCATGCTGCTGGGCTGTGTGCCTCTCGGCTACCGTAGTCTTCCTCCCCCTCCCCTCCCGAGAAGCTGCGAGCACGCTGGAGCTGTCCCCGCCCATTTGTAACCATGTCGGCGTTTGGAAAAGAAAGTGAAAATTTTGTGGATAAAAAGGGCAAGAAAAATAAGTCAGTTGTGTGGAATTGGTTTGGATTTGCACTATCTGATCAACAAACCACACCCCGTTGCAAAGTCTGCCTGAAGGCGGTACCTGAAGGCAGCAGCACAACAAATGTATTCCAACACCTTGCTAACCACCACAAGCCCGAGTGGGAGCAGTGTGTTGCGTTGCGGGCTGTACATGAGGACGAAAAACCGACTAAAACACCAGCTCCGAAGCAGGTCACGTTAGCGGCTTCATTTTCACGTGCTGTCCATACAGCAAGACAGACACAAAGTGGAAAAGGATTACGGATGCAGTGGCCTTTCATATAGCCAAAGACATGGTCCCGATATATACTGTGGAAAAGGCTGGCTTCTGACCCCCGCTACGAGCTACCAAGCCGCAAACATTTTGCCACAGTTGTCTTTCCCCATCTGTACAACACAAAACGTGAAAAAGTCACAAAGCAGCTGAAGGATGTGCCATTCTTCTCCGCTACGACCTGTGGTCCAGCCGGACAATGCAGCCATACCTGAGTTTGATGGCGCATTTTATCACCAATGAGTGGAGTCTGGAACACGTCTGCCTACGAACCTCTTTCTTCCCCGAGGACCATAAAGGTGAAGAGATCGCCCAGGGGTTGAGAGATGCACTTGAGTCCTGGCACCTGAGTGAGGACCGTCTTGTTTGCATGACTACAGATAGCGGCACCAATATGATTAAGGCTCTGACACTGAATGAGTGGCCCAACCTACAGTGCTTTGGGCACAAACTGCACAACGCCATCGGTAAGTGTCAAAGTACATAGTGATACTGTAGCAGGGCGAGTGCTACGGGGGCCGACCGACAGGACAGAGAGGACACAAGGTTTCAGTGCAGAACTCTTTATTCTCAATTCACCCACACACGTGCACCAGCAGCTTCACAGGGAGCCCTCTTGCTTCTTCTTTCTTCTTCTTGAGGTTTATTGGCGGTTGGCATCCAGTTTTTTCCGGTGCATTACCGCCCTCTTCTGGATCATTTTCATGGTCCAGACTACTGAAACTGATTCATACACTCATTCTTTGTTTTACTATATTCTTTCAAATAATTCTGTGTCTCTTAAAAACTCAATTAATGCTTTCACATGTTTTCTTTTCTGCATTCATAACAGACTTTTAATATTAAATTCCTGTTCTCCCAATTCTCTCAATTTATTGTTCATAGTCTCCCTTTCCATCTCATATTTCCTACAACTCAGTAAAACATGCTCTATTGTCTCATCTTCTTGACAATCTTCACATAAACCATTCTGATGTTTCCCTATAATCTTCAAGTTTTTGTTTAGGGCACTATGCCCTAATCTTAGCCTTGTCAATACAATTTCTTCTCTTCTTTTCCCACTACCCACCCTTTTAATTCTAGTGCTCTCTTGAATATTATATAGATGCCTTCCTTTGACCTCGTTGCTCCATTTTTCTTGCCACATTAAATTCACTTTTTCCCAGATCACACTTTTAACTAGCCCTCTTGCTGCTGTGCAGCCACGCCTTATGAAGGCAGGCAGGGTGGAGAGGTTGATTGGGAACACCTGTGCCCCAATCAACCCGAGTGGCTGCACCTCCACCCTGCCACAGATACATTACTGCATTTATTTGTAGTGTAGTAGTGCTTTAAAAACAAGTTACTCCTGGCTAGATTAATGAAGCCAGAGTCAACACATTATTGTCATTACTTAAACTTAGTTAATTTAATTGTATGAAAAAAGTGAATTAAGACTTTTAATACAAGTCTTAATATGTCTTAATATAAAATATGATTAAAATTAAAAATGTTTTGTATACAAGTCTTGTATACAAAACATTTTTAATTTTAATATTTCCTCAAAATGCACACATGCATACATGTGATACATATAATAGCATATCAGACACACAACATATGCACACTGTTCATGTGTATGTTTGTGTCAATCCTAAATCCATCAACATTTAGCCTCTTAACATTATATGTGAATGTAGTCCATGTGATTTATTTTATATATTTATACAGGTGCATCTTAAAAAATAGAATATCTTAGAAAACTTTAATATTTTTGTAAGAAATTTCAGGAATTTAATAAATAAATGAAAAATATTTTCAAAAATCATGGCATGAGCATATTTACATAATTTTTATTTGTTTTTTTACTTTATAAAATATTGAACTTTTCCACAATATTCTTATTTTTTAGATGCATCTGTATAACACAATTTAAGCACAAGTTTTTTGTTTATTCTATATTTCTTTTTATACAGAGAATGGCGTGAAGGACCCACGGATTGATCGTGCCATTAGTATCTGTAAGAAGGTCGTCAGTTCTTTTTCGTATAGCTGGAAAAGAAGGAGAGCTGGCTGCATTACAGACAGAGCTACCCGTTCATCAGCTCATCACTGAGTCCCCAACCAGGTGGGGATCCAGACAAGCAAGGATAGAACGTATCCTGGAACAAGAGAGTGCCATATCACATGTCCTGGGGCCAGACAAGAAATGCAGACACCTTGTGCCCACCATGGATGTATAAATAAAAACTGGATGGGACTTTGAAAATGGCCGCCCATTCATTTCAATGCATTTTACTCTCTCAGCGCATACGCTGAAAAAATCTCTGACTTCCGGGTTTACTTCCGCATAAAGCGGCCCATAGAGCATGCGCAGTTGAGTCACCTCCCATGATGCTCTGGGGCCTCCCATCATGCCCCGGGGCAATGCCGCGAATATTAATATAATATGTATTAATATAATATATTAATTCATGTATGTTATTACATGTATAGCATTACATATATTATTAATGTATTAATATAATATAATTACATAATATATATTAATATAAACATCTGTGGAATGCACGGACACGGCTGTGACGTCATCCGTGACGTCACGCCCAGAAAGAGACTTTTCTTTGACTTTTCTGGCCGTTATAAAACATTTTTGACGGATATAAAGTCCATGACTTAAAAATATAGAATACAAAGATTAGTAATTGCCGGTGATTACAGCTGGAGGTGTCCTGTGAACAGTTTTAGAGGCTTCTCTTTTACTATTGCGGTCTATGGGAAAAAAGCTTTCTGGGCCGCATGGGATTTTTGGTTGCAGTACCGCGGCTGGACACTGGAAAAAATCGGCGCGCCTTCTGACTGCCAGACCCGGGGGCTGGTGCCCACCTGGTAAGATCTGGAGGTTTTGGAGTCGGTGAATAAAGCTGTTAAACCACTGCAAGATTTCACCGACGCACTGTCTGGGGAGAGTTACGTGACTGTCTCTTTCATCAAACCAAGTCTCAGCATGTTCAGAAGCAGAAAACGACACTGAGCTCACAAAAACTATAAATAAAAAAAAATCTGAGTTACATGACTGACAAATACAGTGACCCTGTCAAAGATGAACTATTGGACTTGGCCTCACTTTTGGATCCCAGGTTCCGCACAACATACATTCATCCTGAGAAGGTGGAACACATTAAGAAGAGAGCTGTCACAGAACTGCTGAATCTGCCCACTGACAGAACCACACCAGAGCCTGGACCATCTGTGCAGGTGCACCAGGAAGAAGAAGAAGCTCAGCCTGGCCCTGCACCGAAGAAGAGGAAAAGCTTGGCAAGCTTCTTCCAGAAGAAGAATGTGCCCTCTTCCTCCCTGTCACCAGCAGACAGAGTTAGAACTGAGCTGGAAACCTACCTGTTGACGCCTGAGATAAGTGAGGATGCCGATCCACTTCAGTGGTGGAAAAAACACGAAGACAGCTTTCCAAGGCTCAGCAAGCTAACCAAGAAATACCTCTCAATCCCTGCAACGAGTGCCCCATCCGAGAGGCTCTTTAGTGTTGGAGGGAACATTGTAACATGCCACAGGGCATCTCTCAAGCCCGATGCAGTAGATAGGCTTGTGTTCCTTGCAAAAAACTTGCAAATCTGACTTTAATTAACAAATGTAATGAGTGACATCTACCTCTTTCATGACAGATCATAAGAGTCTCATATGATTGTATTTAGTCATGCACTTTAATTTTGTTTGCATCAAGTGTTTGTTTTTTCCAATAGGCATATAACATGCTAATAACATTGTTTGTTTTTTTGCCTCAGGGATACATTTTTTCAAGCTTTATTTTACAAAATGTGAAAGTTTTGAACTTTATTCATTCATTGTTGTTCAATGAAAGACAGTTAAGATTGTCACTTTATCCCAAGGGGGATTCATTTGTGTGTTGTTTTTTTTTTTAAGGTTTTCACTTAATTCCCAAATAAGGAAACTTTGTTTATGAAGAACCTGCTCATTTTCAGGTGAAGTTTGGTGAAAGTGAGGTTCTCACTTCATTAATCCCAACGGATTCATATTTGTTTGGTTAAGAAGATTGTTAATGTTGTCACTTTAAAATCCCAGGGAGGATTTACTTCTTTCAGTTACATTTCATTCCAAATAGGGAAATTTGTTTGCTATTTTTGTTTAAAAATAAAGATAAAATATTTGAAACAATTTATTCCATTGTCTTTTGTAGTTTTACCAAAAATATCAAAATTGAAATCAAAAATCGAGTTTTCAGAGAAAAAAATCTGGATTTTATTTTTGTCCAAAATCGCTCAGCCCTACTCGGTTATGGTGATGATTTCAGCGCCTCCTTTTTTTGGTGGAGATAGCACTGATGAAGGATGCGCTGGAAATCCTGCAGGCCCTGTCACTTTTCCTTTTCCAAAATGATTCTCTATTCATTCAATCCATAGGATTTCAGCAGGATCTACCCCAGTCTGCTGACATGAAAGCAGAGTAGTAGATTTTAGTAAAAAGCTTTTATAATTGTAAAGGACAATGTTATATCATCTGATTGCAATAATGTAAACACACAAATGTAAATCCAAGACAACAATATGTTGTCTGAGAGAGAAAATCCATTTTTGAAAAATGAAAATCAATTCTGAATCTTAGATTTGAACTGATTCGATTGGAATTCAAATTTTTTTTTCCCACACCCCTGCTAAAATGTGGTTTGTTATGTTTTATATTTTACAGGTGGCTGCGCTCGGTGGATGCCAAGCCTGGCATCAACAAGACGATGCTAGATATGCTGGAGAGGAGATGCAAAGAAGACCCAGCTAAATATGCATGCGTTTGTCTAATGTTAGATGCCATGGCAATCAAGCACTATGTGCAATACAACTCGCACACAGAGTCAAGGTCTGGTTATGTGGACTTGGGTGACGGATGCAACGAAACGGAACCTGCTACCGAGGCACTTGTTTTCATGGCTGTGGGGCTACAAGGGCGTTGGAAGGCTCCCATCGCATATTTTCTGACGGACTCTCTCTCTCCAGCACCACAAGGCGTCCTCTTCAAACAGGCATTGGAGGAACTGCATGTGCGGGGCATTCGGGTGGTATGCACAACAATGGATGGGCACGCAACAAACACCAGGATGTGCAACCAACTTGGCTGCGACCTGAAGGGGGACCCACGAGAGCCACTTAAAACCAGTTTTCCACATCCGGTAACAGGGGAGAAAGTATTTGTGATGATGGATGCATGCCACATGATCAAGCTGACGCGCAATATGTTGGAGGTAAAGGATGAACTTCTTTGAACTATTTCTATAAATTAAGTAATAAAGTAAAATGTAAATATTAACTGTAAAACATGTAAATTAGGGGTGTCACGATTCTCCAAATCCTCGATTTGATTTTCGATTCCAGGGTCATGATTCGATTTGATTCTCGATTTTTTTTTTTTCTTCTTCTTATAGCACAGACGCTTATGCCATTTTTAGATTAGTCTAGTCGACCATCATTGGTTTTATTCATTTAATTTTGTACATCTTATTTCAGAAGACAGGCAGCAGTTTCATAAGATGATTATTTTTGTGTAATGTATCACATTAGGCACTAATGGTCAGATTTCAATCATTTATTTATAATATAAGAGGTAACAATCTTGTTCTCAGTCAAGTGGGAAACAACAAAAACTAGCATAATCATACTCTCTGTATCTTCCTCTCTCTGCCTATTGCTCGCTCTGTTAGAAAACCCTGCATTTGTTGTCCTGTTTGTCTGCGTTCCTGACCACTTGTATCTCCTGTCTGTTTACCCGAACCTGAACCTACATTTGGCCTTGTTCAGACTGCCATATATATATATATATATATATATATATATATATATATATATATATTATGTATATATATATTCTTTTTTTTTTTTATGAGAACATAAACATGCTGTCTAAATGCCATCCAAGAGTTTTTTAACTGAATGTTATGTGATTCATGATAAAACATGATAAAATTACATGTTATCCTACTTATCACACGACTGCTATTATACCGTATTTTCCGGACTATAAGAGAAGGTCCTCGCTGCAGCACCGCGGAAGGGGGCGGGGCGTCGGACATCACAGGGGCGGGGCTTATGTTAACTTCACTTCCCTAAACATGTCAGCGCTCCCGCCAACAGTGAGATATATAGAGAGAGTTTTACAGAGTGAGATACTAATATTATATGCACAACGAGGAAGACAGACAAGAAGGGATAAACCAGCGATACGGTAAGTTCTGCACCTGTACCGAATGTATGTGTTTGTTTAGCCGCACGAAGTCTGCGCCCATTGTATTGAGTGTCATTGTTTTGCCTATTGTCTGTTGGGCACAAAAAATAGTTTACTTTTGTCTCATACAGGCACTTTGAAATAATTTGATAAATGCTTGTCTAAAAGAAATAGATTGATAGTATTTTATATTTAGTTATATAATCTCATTTCAGTTATGGAAAAGGATTTGCCCACTGGACCAAGGAGTGTCAGGGGCTCCTTGAAGGAAACCATCCTCCAGTCTTCAGGCTAAAGAGGAAGCTTGAACAGGACACTGAGGTTAGTTATTGAGGAGGACTTTAATACACAGTTATGATGTTTTAATCATTTAAGTGTTATGAAAATAGTTTATAAATAGTCGCTTGGGAAATGGGAGATTAACATATGAAAGTAACAGTGCACTTCTATGATCGGATCATTTAACTGTTTTCCAGATCCTAATCCTAATCCTGCAGCACAAAGGAGTGACCCGACTGCAGGCGGAATATGTAATGGCAAATGGAGGCAAGTTTTAGTTTTGACTCCAACCTCCCCTAGTGCTGCAGCGAGGACCCTATCCACCTCCCTGCTTTTGTTTTGGATTGTTTTTTAAATGTTAAAACATTTTAAAAACTCTGTGGAAAGTGTGTGGGGAGCTTTTGGGCGGAAAAGTTGCAACTGAACTGAAGTCCTGCTACTGAATTCAGTGTGAGCCACTGGTGTAAATGGAGTCATCTCTTGAGTTTTCCAACTCTCTGGGCAGCGTCTCCTCACTGCTGACTCGCTGAATGAATAAACACATTAACACAAAACACCTGCTTTGTTGTCCTTGTCCCTCTTTTGTTTGTTGAAAAAATGTAATTTGTATATATGGAATCATTACTACCAATGATTTTTAGTGCTAGCCTACTCATCACACTCAATACCCAATGACAATCTATATATTTGTATTATAATTATGTAATATTAAACATAATAATTATATTACACAAGTATGTTTTATAATCTTATATAATATCTATCTTTGCATATTATGAGTATATATATTAGTGTCACCTTTTGAGTTTAATTACTGAAACAAATTAACTTTTGCACGGTATTCTTATTTTCGGAGATTCATCTGTATATAAATGATGACTTTGAATATAAATTTGCATTTGTAATTCTAGGAAATGGCCACCAGATGGTGCTGTGTCATTTTGATATCACGCCGCGCCCCTGTGATGTCCGACGCCCCGCCCCCTTCCGCGGTGCTGCAGCGAGGGGTATTAGGCAGAGACTGGAGTTAAAAATCGGTTATTCCTCAACATGGCTTATGCAATATATTTTTTTAAAGACAAAAGCGTTGAAGTGGGGAAAATCGACTGGATGTGCAATGGGGACCAGAAAAAAACATGTTCAAAAGACATTACACAGTGCCCAGATCTTGAGGATGAAGATGGATGGATGAGTGTGAAGTGGGACAAGCCGGGAAAGAAAAAGAAAGACGGTCCAACCTTTTTTCCGGCCAAAGTTTTAATGATCAGCGGTAAATCGTGCAGCATAAAATTATATAACTTAATGTGTCACATAACTAGCTTGATAGAATTTAATGTTAGCCAAGGTTAATTTAAGATTAGTATTAGCATAACGTATCAGCCTGTTTATCAAGGTTGTGGGGATGACTGGACTAGTTTGTGCTATCATGGTTTGCGTGATATGACATGTTTGAAGCACACGTTGTGTCACTTTTCCAAACTAACTTCTTATGCACTTTTTTGGCTCATTCAGCCAAAACGTTTCTCACATAGACAACTACAACGACCTCTGCCAAAAGAGGGAAGAGTTTATCAATGGTGGAGACATCTGGAAAAAAACCACTAAGAGGAGGATCATTCCCAACAGCAAGTGGGTGGAGAATGAAGACGAAAATAAATCAACAAAACAGGTAAATAAATAGATCAACAGTAGACAGTACAGCGGAGAAGCTCTTGATTGAAAAGCATACAATTCAATAGAGAAATGACATGTTTACTTTTTTCTTACACATCATTCATGTCGTATAGTGAAAAATAAAACCTTCCCTTTATTCTTCTAACCTTACTTGATCGCTTCATCAAAAACTAATAGGGTCATGGAAAACCTGGAAAAGTAATGGAAGTTTCAAAAGTAATTTTCCAGGACTGAAAAAGTCTTGAAATTAAGTAAAATCCTCAAAGGGAAAAGTCAAGGTATTTTGTTGTCTGTGATTTAATTAATTATTAATTAATGCATGTCATTCCCTCTCTCTCCCCCTTTTCCTGTTAAACCTTTACTTTCTCAATTAGTAAGAAGTTAGTAAAAAACCTGGTACCACCTGATTCTAATAAGTACAAAATATTTTATTTAAGCACATCCCTACTATTAACCTTTTAACTGTAATTTTGACAGCAAAAGACAACAAAGGCCGCCTGTCCTGCAAAAGAGGCTTCAGAGAAAATGATTGAGGGCCTGAAGAAAGAGCTGATGGCAAAAAAAGCAGCTTTAGAGGTAAATTATTTGAATATTTACATGCTTTAGAGTTACAGTTAACAAGTCATTTATAACTCCTTAATTAACAGCTTGTAAGTTATCTATTGACTATCTATAAGGCACAGTTATAAATCCTTAACAAACTGTTAACTGTTATTTAGCAAGTCATTTATAACTCATTAATTATCAGTTTATTAATGACCTATTAACCATCTAGGTAACGAGATGTTTTCTGTTGAATTAATTTACATAAAAATGAGGAGCTCTTCACATCATCCATGCAATAACAATAATGTGTGTATAGTCAAGTGATAAGTCCATGAAGAAAGGCTACCATGTAATTTTTTTCTGCTCTTGTGTTTGGGAAAATTGCAGGCCAGCAACCCATAGTTTATACCAGTGGTCCTCAAACTAGGCTAAGTCTTGCGTTGGGATTCGTTTCTCTCTCATAACGTGGCATTTAACCCTACAAGCCCAAATAAAATACTATAGGTCTGCTGAAGCTATGTACCCTAGCTTCCATATTGCTTTTGATATGGCAAGGAAATGATATGATATTGAAGGATTTTGTGATAGGGGTTGGAGACAATGCACTTGATTTCAAGACCGGATTACTCAGGCACCGCTAATCACAGAGAGAAATGTGCATGGTATCTGTGTGACGAAAACTCTGCAAGTAATCTGACAGAGCGGAATAAGTATGAATTTGACGGGCGAAGTGCAACTTTTTGATAACGTCTTTTGCCCCACCTGTCGTGTCCATAGCCCACAGTTTGAGAAACGCTGATTTATTAAGAAAAAATAAAGTGCTATGCTATTACTGCTTTCAACAACAGCAGATCAAAATCAGACTTCACATTAACTTGCATTTTACCACTTTGCATTCCAAGGGTCAGAGGAGACCAGGGTGTGGAGAACGTAGACATTGCCAGGCACATGTTTGCAGTTCGTGGCTGTGGCCGAGGGAGCTTCATCTCTGGCAAAAGCGTTCACAACCAAAGCTAAGATAGGTGGATGAATCACACTAAACATATCGGATGTATATGAAGTTCGCCAACATATGTACATGAGAATATTACGGTTTAATGGAACGTGTTATGCCTGGCTCAGCTGTCAGTAATAGGTTGTTATGGAGCCAACGCATTAACGCATCACTTAGTTTGCGCTATGCTGGTGATATTGAAATGGGTTCAAATATGAGTATGAATAATTGTATACATTTGAAGAATTTGAACCTCTAGTACAATAGCGAAAGTGAATAAAGTAATTGGTGAGATACAACCTAAAGATAATGTACCTTAACTTATTTTTGTTTTCAGAATCGAAGGCCTGTGGCGGAATGTGTGGAACGCGGCCACTGGTGTCTATTACAACGTTCTCCATAGTCTTGGAGGAGGACCGCTTCCTGGATCCGTCGGACACCACACACGTCTTCTGTGTGCAGTTCATCTTTCTACCCCGACTTCAGAACGATCTGGATACTTTCAGAGATGGGTGGAACTGCCATTCCCTCCGCACTGAGGGCAACTACACGCCAGATCAGCTGTGGGAACTGGGAATGAGTCAGACCCCTTGTCATGGTTACAGTTTCATAGGGTTTTTTACTGTGTTACTGACTCTCCTGTCATCTAGATCCTGCCACCCTCATCAGCCTCATTCCCTTCACCTGTGCTTCCCCCGGCCCAGCTCCACACCTGGTTTCCCTCATCAGTTTCCCCTTCATATACCGGCCCATTTCCTCATACCAGTTGCCAGATTGTCGAGTGGTTATGCCTCACTTTCCAGCCAGCCTGATTTCTGTTCTGTTTCTGCCTGCCTGCCTGCCTGCGACCCTGCATGACTCCTGGTTTTGGATTTTTGCCTGCCCCTTTGGACTTGCTTGCCTGATCTGCCTGTCTGCCTGGTGTTGTGCATTTGGGTTCTCTGTCCTGTCTGAGCCGTGACACCCCTATCAGCCAACCAGACAATCCCGAGGTGAGGAAGGTTTTGTACAGTACCTTTGTCAATACAAACTGCTACACGCTCCACACTTCAGTATTTTTAGCACAAACTAGCAGGCTATCCCAGCAGTTAGTTTTTCACAATCGCTAAAACACATTTCCCGAAACCTCCCATCATTTTCTCAAAACAGTAAACACAAATCCAAATTTTCAAACTAGATTCACAAAACCCTAGATTATTCTTGCAAATTTGAATAATCACCTTAAAACAGTTGAAACTCTGCTAAAAGTAAACACTATCCTCTATTTTAGACACAGGTCACTCAGAAACTATAACCCTACATAGCAGCCATTAGACACTACATCAAAAATATATATAACACAGCACAAAGGATATATAGCTCCAGAAGGCGAATGTTTATTATTTGTAATGCAGTAAATGTAAAATTTGAAAAAGAAATATTCAAAATGAAAACCTTGATGCAAACCCTCGATCCAAACATTGCTTCACATAAAGAAAATCTTGAATGCCACTTCATGACAACTTGGTCACAATTGCAATTGCATATGATGTATCTTGCACTAGCCACTAAGAGAAATGACAAGTGAACACAATCTAATCTCTGTATTTTGCTTTTTTCAGGAATTTGATATTCCTGACATAGAAATGTCACCTGAAAATGGAGTGCAGGTGCCACAATACCCATCTCCCCTGAACAGGGAACAGCTGGCCAGACTGAGGGAAATCTTTGACCCCAGTGCTCCATCGACATCCTTTGGAGCAGACTGTGATGTGCTCAATTATGTAGTGACACTCCTTGAGGATGCTGAAGAGGCACAATTAACTTTTTTAGAACATTTTATTACCAAAGTATAGACCTTTTTTTGTGATTTTCATCTGTGTATTTTTTTACTTTACACAGAAACATAGGCCATACATCTGTCTTACATGCAGTAAATATCACTTAGATATGCCTCCATACTGTAAATAGCACCTAGTTTGATATTGAAAAACTCACTTGTGTGTGCGTGTTTATATATCGATATATTTTCAAACGTGAAATGGCATGAAACAATATCGTTTATATCGATATAACTTATTTTGCGACAAATTGACTGTACATTTGTTCCCTTGAGCCGGCAGTTCGCACTCATTTCTCCTGTTCCTCGTCTCACACAACTTCACTCTGCCCCGCCTCTCGCTCTCTGAGCACCCCCGCTCCCCCACTCGCTCACAGCAGCGACAACATGGAGACCGAGTGCGACGCTGAAGTAGAGCTGGTCAGTAAAAAAAAAAACAATGGATCGATAATATGGAGATGGTTCGGTTTTAAAGTGTCGGATAACCAGCAGCAACACGTTTTCTGCAAATTTTGTCTAAAACCAGTGGTAACCAAAAGTTCGAGCACCACAAATCTTTTCCATCATTTGCAACAGCACCATAAAGTTCAACACGAAGAGTGTGTTAAACTCCGTGCTGCAACCCAGACCAAAAAGTCTTCCAAGCCTCCTGCCCCAAAACAAACCATGCTACAAAACTCATTCGCCCATGCTGTGCCTTATGAAAAAACGAGTGAAAAGTGCCACAATATAACTAAGGCAGTGTCCTATTATATAGCTAAAGATATGGTACCCATATCAACAGTGGAGCAGGACGGCTTTATACAGCTGCTAAAAACAATACATCCGAGATACCAGTTGCCCAGTCGCAGTTACTTCACAAGAGAGGCACTACCGAAAATGTACACGGATGTCAGGGCCAGTCTTGCTGCCCGGCTCGTAAACGTGTCTCACTTCGCCCTCACCACCGACATGTGGTCCAGCAGGACCTACGAGCCATACATGAGTGTGACAGTACATTTCATGGAGGACTGGGAGTTGAAAAGTGCCTGTCTTCAGACCAGCTACTTTCCTCAAGACCATACTGGGGAGCATATAGCGGAAGCCCTGCAGGAGGCTCTCAGAAGCTGGAATCTCAACCCAGCGGGACTTGTTGCTGTAACAACGGACCACGGGAGTAATGTGGTCAAAGTGCTCGATGTTGTTGACAACATCGAGCGCAGGCTGGATGACAACGGGGTTATCTCTACCAACGCTGCTCTAAATCCATCAAACTGGCCATCTGATGAAGACGAGCGCATCCTCACGGCTAGGGGTGGGCAAAAATATTGATACGGCAATATATTGCGATACATAGTCTCCCGATACGATATCGATATTTTTTCACATAATAAGTAATGTTTTATACGGATTGTAAAATGCAGTACGACCTCCGCTCCGCAAGGTGTCGCTGTACCGCTACTTCCCTGCACGGCGTTGAGCCGGCAGCGGGAGAAGTAAAACAAACATGGAGGCTAAGTTGGAGACGCCGTCGAAATATAAAGCGGATGTTTGGAAGTACTTTGGATTTCAAAAGAAGGGACACGCTGACAAAAATGAGCTGGACAAAGACTATGCGGTTTGCAAACTTTGTCGCGCTGCTATTAGATATTCGGGGAACACAACCAATTTACGAACGCATTTAGCAAGACACCATGCTGAAACATTAGCACAGCTGCAGAAACCTGTTGATCCGAAGCAATGTACTCTGGATAACGCCACCAGAGTGCTCCCATCTACTTCAGTTCGAGCCCAGAGGATCACAGAGTCGATGGTGCATTTCATTTGTAAAGATTTGCGCCCCTACAGCGTGGTGGAAAACACCGGCTTCAGGTGGATGCTACATACCTGTGTCTCTCTCCCCTTTCAGTCTTTGCAACGAAAGGAACATATTACTTGGAAGGGTGGAGAGAGGCAGCCTGGTTGTGGACACTGCGAGCCTGATTGTGGAGTTCAGCCAGGCTGACACCACAATCCCGGCGATGACTGAAAAGCTCAAAAGGGAGCTAAGGAGCGATGGCGAAATCGTTCTGTGCGATGGCCACGGGAACAAACTTGTGGAGTTCAGTGGAACAACTGGTATGTTGTGTGATGATTTAGCTTTGGCGGAATGCCTTGTAACTTTTTTATTCAGTTTTCAAATATTTTTCAAGCAGAATGGTTGAATGGTAATATAATTAACATTTCTCTACTAACACAATTCTGCACCGCAAACCTGTACTGTCAAAATACAGTAAATATCCCTTACAGATTACCTAGCCTCATATGTAAACTCACCAGTTGGAATATGATGAATCATCCTGTAAACATAGGTAGCAAATTTGTGGATGACCTAAACAGCTTCACCTTGACTAACAACACTAGTGTATTTTGTAGTACCAACAGTTACCAAACTCTCTAATTCCTGAATGTTATTCTAATTGTTTTCCCTTGCTTTTAAAACAGACAAAGGGGTGGGGTCAAGGTTAAAGCTCTCCTGTTAATTTGCTGACTTCTGACTGCAAGTATAGCCCATAGAAGTCATAACTTAATAGCCTCATGCTAATTCTTACTTGGAAAGTCATAATCATAATAGAATAAAACAGTCTATTTTCTTGGCATAAAAAAAGGTTGAAGGTTAATAATAATCAAAGTTGTATCTTTTCTGTAGGTCTGCCAGGAAAATAGTTGCCGTCCCACAAGTGGACTTTGAGGAGCTGCAGAGGCGAAAAAAGAGGAGGAGCGGGTAAGAAGTGTTTTATTCATAGAGTCTTTCACATTGGTCGTTGTGGGGCGAGCAGGGAGAGCAAATTCAGACTCCTGTTCTAGGCAACAATATAAAACATTATATTGATTATCTTTGAGTGCGATGACCCATTTATTTATAATTCTTTGCTCCCCTTAGCACAGGTAGAGAGTTTGAGTTAAATATCATCAAGGTTTCATTCATCACAAAGAGAAACTTACCTATATGCATTTCCAGTGCTATGCACCACCCACTGTTCGAAAACAGAAAAATGACATAAACAAATTTGAGAATTACAGGTATCTTATCTCATTAGCTAATTTGTTTGATCTCATCTTCTTCCACCAGTGTCATAGACGACTCCACCGTCTCCAACATAGAGGAGCTGGTCCTGGCAGCAGAGCAGCTGCCAACAATCACCCAAGCTCTCCAGGACCTGGGCCACTTTGCAATGGCCAATAAGCTGACTACTATCGCCTTGACAGATGAGCAGGTGGCGTCTGTAAAGGGCACATGTAAATGTGTTATCTGCAGAGGTGTGTAAGATAAAACATGAAAGAGGTTGTTTAAGATTTTGGCAAATTATTCTATTACAATAACCTCTATATCCAAATTGCGAATTTCCCCATTGTGTGCTTATCTTATCTTATCTATAGTCACATGAGTAGGTTAATTTCCTGTAATTATCAGTATGTGTTGTGTTCACTAAGCAGCTCACGTCCCACAGATTTTAAAACAACAGACTGATAATTAAAGTGTCTGTTGTACCTACTCATATAACAATAGGGATTAAGGGGATAGATGAATTTCCTATATTTTGAGGCATCCCTGCATGAATTTGTGTATTGTCTATGAAATATGTAATAAGCCATGTAATACAATAACGAGATTTCAGTGAATATTGACATGAAGATACTGATATACAATTTTCATGCTTCTTGCAGATCCAATGAAGGAGCCTATTGTGGGTGCATGCTGCCGCAGCCTCATTGGTTGCAAAACATGCATTGATGAGTGGCTTAATCATGAGCCCAGTTGCCCGAAATGCAGGGATGGGGAATTTCGGGTGAAAAGTTTCACCCTGACCGGGATTGAAGACATTTTGAATATCTTCCAAGACACTATTAGGGGATGAATAGTTTTTTCTTACATTTTTTTGGTTCATAATAGTTCATGTTTTATTTGGTTGTTTGGTTATTTTTGTTAATCTGTTAAATTTGTTTGTGTTCATATTAATAAATTAGAGTTTGTTTGCACTCTTTTGTTTACTGAGTACTCTGTTTCCTGAGTGTTGTGTTTGGGTTGAAGTGCTAGTTGTATTGGTTTAACACATCCCACGCACACATACTGTACATACAGTTTTGTTTAAACACATTCAAACCATTGAAATGATTCTCTACTTTGTCAATACACCTGCAACCTTTTGGCTGTTTTCAAATTGGCAAAATGTAAGGTCAACTGTCAGGGTCGGACATATTAACGTTATGTCAGGGTGTATTTTACTGCAATCTGTAGCAATCCACGGGCCGGCCCAACTGTGAGGAGGACCACCGCATTATCCGTCCAGAGTCCTGGCGAAGAACAGACACCAAACTGAAGACCTAGCACTCTTGTATGGAGAGCCTGCTGGCATACGGTATGGCAGTATGGTATGGGAGCTGCACTGAGGCCACCAGGAAGAGACTTCAGGGGGGAATCAAAGCAGCACAGAAGATTGCCGGGTGGCCTCTCCCCTCCCTGTCAAACTTTGGCACCTCTCGCTGCCTCAGCAGGGCACAGAATATCATTTAGGACGGACAGATCCCATCTAGGTTCTGAAATGTTTGACCTGTTGCCCTCTGGCAGTTGCTACAGGTGCATCACAGCACTCACAAACAGACTTAAAAACAGTTTCTTCCCCAGAGCTATAATCACCCTCATCTCTAACATGCACTGACACAAATGTACACACACGTGCAATATATTGAACTGTGAATGCTGCTAAAATGATGTCTGAGTGAGGTTTATTGCTTTGTATTTGTGTTTTTGCACTTTAAAGCCTCCAGAGATGCATAACGGTAATAAAGACTATTCTATTGTCGTCTATTCTGAGCAGCCTAGTCTGGCTTAAAAACGAGCACATACACAATGACAAAAACATATTACGCCTGTATCAGACTCATTTACTCAGACACTGTTGATCGATCCTCGTGCCCTGACACTGATCAGCTGTGTATCCCCTCTCTACCTGTCTGTCTATAAACTATGCCATGTTTTTCCTTCCTCAGCATTGCAAAATAACAAACTGTGATATGAATCAATCAGAAATAATGAGAGATTAATCAAGAAAACCTTGCAAATTCATGCAAAAAAAATGTCATGGAAATGCTACTTCTGTGGCAGTCTAATACAACGTTGACCATTGTTAACGTGCATAAATTAAACTTCGGTAGGCTATCTCTGTGGAATCTGCCCCAGAGAGCGGCATCAGCCGTGGCATCTCTGTGGCAGCCTGATCAACTGTATCCCCTGTCTACCTGTCACTAATCATCACCTGTCTACCTGTCACTAATCATCACCTGTCTACCTGTCACTAATCATGACACACACCCACATTCACACAAACACACAACAGTTGTAATGTTATGTTGTGACGTCGTGCTACTGTTAAACTGTAGCATTTTTGAGTGGACGTCCTCTGGAGTACAGCACATAGGGGAGACCGGGTACAGTTGTAACACTGGGACAGTTGTAACAGTCCAAGTTCAACCAATTGGAAAAGAGCTGTAGTGATGTCATCGGTATAGGCCACTCCCCTTTTCCATTTTGAGCTCCCACAGGCAGCCTGCACTCTCTGAGAAGATGTTTCTTCATTTTATGTTCAAAAAACATATTTTCAGGTAAGAATCCAAACTTTTTCTTTCTCACAGTTTTTTGTTTAATGTCTTATGTGCTCAAGATACACATTTGTTTTGCAAATGGCTGTAATCTCGTGGCTCTTGGCTCCAATCTTACGGGGACTTTTTCATGCTAGCTAGCAACCACATGGAGAAAATGTTAGCTTAAACATGGCTGATGAGTACGGGTACCGTTGTAACAAAAAAAAATGTTAAAACGGTACCCGTAAGGCACATTTCATACTCCTACATAAGAGATGCATAAGGTCTGTAGGCGGGTTAGGTAACCCTAACCCCTAACCCTAACCCTAATGCCCCCTGCTGGTCAAACAATGTAATTGCCTCCTGTTGCATACAGACCTTATGTAGGAATATGAAAGAAGCCTAAGATGAGTGCGTGTTATGTCCTCATAATTAATTGTTTTACCCCTTTTTCTAGAATGCCTAGGGAGAGGATGAGAAAGACAGATAGGGGAGTCCCTGCAGAAATCCTGATTAAAGCAGCCAAGGAAGTCAAGCAGGGAACGTCAGTGAGAAGAGTGGCCCGGTCCTATTCTATCTGCCATGTGACTCTAGATAGATATATCAAGAAAGCAGCTAAGCTGAGAGAGGAAGGGAACGGCGAAAAACCAAGAGTAGGGTACTGGACATCAAAGAAAGTGTTCAGTAATGAACAGGAGGAGATAGTGGTGGAATATCTCAAGGAGGCAGCTGACATGTTCTACGGGTTGTCGTCCAAAGAGGTAAAAATGTGTCATTTGATGTTAGGGGAAGAGAGTGCCATTAGTCTGGCCTAATAGGGTTAGGGGTTAAGATTCATGTAGTCAGAGAAAAAGAGGTCAACCAATGTCAAGAAATGTATTTCTCTTTATAGGTGAGGAAGTTTGCCTACCAGCTTGTGGTCCAATATAACTGCCGTCACCCGGAGACGTGGGAGGCCAACAAGATGGCAGGTGCTGAGTGGTTCACTTCCTTCATCAAGCGACACCCCAGTATTTCCCTGCGGAGTGCACAGGCCACTAGCTTGGCTCGGGCTACCAGCTTTAACCGTACCAATGTGGGGCGTTTTTTTAACAAGCTTGGAGCAGCTATCGAGAAGCATCAATTCACAGCGAACGATATTTGGAACATAGACGAGACAGGGGTCACCACGGTACAGAAGCCCGACCTCATTGTGGCACGGTGTGGGGTGAAGCAAGTGGGGGCAATGACCTCAGGGGAGAGAGGTGTTCTCGTCACGGTAACTTGTGGGGTGAGTGCTCTGGGGAACAGCATTGCCCCATTCTTTGTTTTCCCAAGGAAACGATACCAACAACATTTCGTGGTTAATGCACCACCAGGGAGCATTGGATGCGGAAATGGCTCGGGATGGATGCAGGAGGAGGAATTCCTGTCCTTCCTCCAGCATTTCGTTACCAGCACCAGGGTCACCCCTGAGAGGAAGGCCCTCCTGATCCTGGACAATCATGCGTCGCATGTTACCGTTGAAGCAGTGAGCTACTGCAAGGAGAATGGAGTGGTGCTCCTCACCCTCCCACCCCACTGCACCCATAAACTGCAACCACTTGACCGGACAGTATATGGCCCCTTCAAGAAAATGATCAACAGCGCGAGTGATGCACACATGAACATGAACCCCGGGAAGCCAATGACAATCTACGACATCCCGGGCCTGGTTAAGGTAGCGCTCCCACTGGCAGCTACACCAGCCAACATCCAAGCCGGTTTTAGGTGTACTGGCATTTGGCCCTTCCACCCAGACATCTTCCCAGACAGTGATTATGCCCCATCACAGGTTACCGATCGACCCGATCCGACTTTGACAACCAGCCCTGCCACGCCGTCCCACCCAACAACCACCTCTGCCGCCCAGTCCAACCCAACAACCAGCTCAGCTCCACTTGTATTCAGTCCAGCATCTGTGCGTCCCCTTCCTAAAGCGGCACCCAGGAAAACCGTGAAGGGCAACTGGAAGAAGGTACAAAGCGAGATCCTCACAGACACCCCTGTGAAGGCTGCACGTGAGGAAGAGGCCAGAGAAAAGAAAAAGAAAATAGCACCCCGTGCCAAGAGAAAGCTAAATCAGTCTCCTTCCAAAAAACCCAAAAAACAAACCAAAAACCAAAGGAAGAAAAGAGCAAGAAGCCCCACACTGACAGATTAATCTGATGATGAAGACAATTTATGCATCGTTTGCATGGACATGGGCAAGGGGAAGGAGAAGTGGGTTCGATGCTTTGAATGCAAGCTCTTGGCCCATGAGGCCTGCACCCCAGGCACTGGCCTTTATATGTGCCACAACTGCGTGTCAGACTCTGAGTAGGAACTTAGTCCACACACATACACTGGACTCTCACTGTTGTTCCAAGTTCTAATGTTCCACAGGAAGTTCAATTAATTAAGTAGAGTGGCAGTTTTTTAATTCAAATATGAACTAAGCCCTAAATTAAACCTTTTTCAAATTTAAGAAGAGTGCAGTGGACTCATTGGTTCTCTCTAATTAAGTAAAGTCTTTTGAATTCAGTTTTAAAATTTGACAACTTCTGTTTTATTGTTGACATGTTCCCCATTGTCATATCATGTTTATTTTTGTGATAGAATAAAGATTGCTGCAAATATTGGATTATCCAAAGCTTATTTGCTTTAATAACTCTCAGTTACTACTGTCCTTGGACAGTGTTACAACTGTACCTGGTACCGGGTACGGTAGTAACAATGTGTCTCTCTCTATTTGAGATATAATCACGGACCTTTGGAGCTATGTAGCACCCTCCCTGTGATGTCTATTTGTAGAACACAACTTGGGCTCCAATCTTTCAAAGTTTGAGAGGATTAGCACTAACAGTCATCAAATGGGAGGGGGAAAAGCAAAATGTGTTACAACTGTACCCGGTCTCCTACACATTGAATGGGAAAGCCGGCGGCGGCCGCCGCTCTGGTCGCCATGACAACGGAGCAAACTGTGGCAGCGAGCATTAAACAATTTAAAACTATACAAACATCATAAAACAACTAAGCAACAGTATCATGCTCACAGGTTAAGTGTATAAAGCCATATAAGACTGTATACTAAGATATTATAAATATAATATGTACGAAAATAAGTTTGTATTATTTTGACGGCATTACACTGTACTTCCGCTTCCGGTCTGTCCGCCGTCATATTCATACAAAAATTAAAAAAGGAATTTACAAAAACCAAATTTCGGCCGTTATTTGATTTGGTTGTTTGTTTTTTTCAGAAACGGTTTTCCCGTTTTGAATTTAAAAGGAAAAAACAAAAATGGGGGCGCTGTTTCTGTTTTTTCGTTTTTGGTTTTAATCGAAAAACGAATTATACTTTAATCCCCGGACCAAAATTATCCCCTCTGGTTTTTTCACAAATCGCACCCTGAATATAATAATAATATATCAATGTAAGCTCCTCCTGCTCTATTTATACCCTCCTCTCTGTCACTGGACCTTGGGTTACTGAAGATTTAAAAACGTTTTAAAAAAAAGTTTTAAATAATAAATCAAATGAAATCACCAATGAATAAAAAAATGTATATAACAAAAATGATTTCCAAAAAGAAGGAAAAAAATCCTTTATTTGATGTTTTGAAAAAAATCGAAAATTCCTTTTGTTTTTTATAAAAATTATTAAACTCATTTTAATGAAAAATAAATAAAACGATTTTTTTATTAAATAAAATAAACAAAAAGGAGTTTTAAAATCGAAAACAACTAAGGAAGTTGTGCCAAATGAAGAGGTTTGGACCGTCTCTGGGTCTTCCTCAGGCTGGAAACAGTAAAAGTGTGAACAGGTTTCTGGGGAGAGAGATGTTGTCGCTCCGAATGCCAGAAGCAGAATGAGCCTCCTGGTGGCTCCGCCTTTTATACCCTCTGTTTTTAACCGTCTTTACCGGCTGTTTTACCAGGAACTTAAAGATAAATGATTTAGTGTCTTAACCCCTTGAATACTGAATGAAATAGAATTTTATTATTTTAAACCTTTTAACCACGTTTTTAATAAAATGTATGTAATGTTTATTTGAATTCTTTCAAAATAAAGAACTTTTAAACTTGAATAAGACTAAAAAAAATATTAATGCCATACCTTTTTTAAGAATAAAATATTTTTAACCCTGTTTTTAAATTAAATAAATCTAAGACTTGAATTTTAGACGAATGGGATTAAGGTTAGGGTTAGGAAAAGGAACCTGTCCCCCATAGACAGGAGGTGTCCGGTTTGTCCGGGCAGCTTCAAATTCTTCAGTCGTCATTCATCACCACTAGGAGTTTTTTATATAATGAAAAAATGATTAGGAAAATTAAAAAAGTGATTAATAACCAATAAAACAAATGTGTGCCAACTCAAATAAATGTGTGCCTCAACACAACGTTTCAACTCTTTTAAGACCCCGTCCACACGTAGCCGGATATCTGCGGATATCTGCTAAACCGGAGATATTTTCCTACGTTTTGACCTGTCATCCACACGAAAACGCAAATAAACGAAGGTTTAAAAAAACTCCGGGCAAAGTAAAGATTTTTGAAAACTCTGTTTATGTAGATGCGTGTAGACACACACAACCGGAGTTTTGCGTTTTCGAACGTCACATTATGCGCCAAAACAACAACAAATCTGCTCTGACGTGCGACTTTTGTTTACTACAGAACTACAGATGATCCAGCATCTGTTCTCCAAGCCATTTATTAAATAAATGGTCTCTGCTCTTGACCACCGCTTACTGCGTTACACCGACACAGAGGCTACGGCGTAGGGTACGCGGCGACGCGCACCCTACGGTGTAGCCCCCGCGGAGCCCGCAGAGGTGCAGCTTCCCCGGGAGCCGCAGATGATATACAGGTTAGAATGCTTATGAATGTGGTCGAAAACGCAGATCTTCAGATACGTGTGGAAGGGTTTTTTTTTTTAAAACGATGTAATGTGGATGCAAATTTTTTTATAAACGGAGGGGGGAAATATTCGTTTTTAAAAATACCCGGCTACGTGTGGACGGGGTCTAAGAATCTTCTTCAGGCAAAGGCACAAAGAAACACTGGCTCAGAGCTGTGAAGCACGTCTGCACTGTCCGAGGAGCGAGAGCAGAATGAATATAATATATATTATTATAATAATGTAAGCTGCTCCTGCTCTATTTATACCCTCCTGCTCTCTGTAACCGGATCTTGGGTTACTGAAAATTGGTTTTAAATAATAAAGTCCAAGTAAAATAAAACAAATTATATTTTAAGGTTTTCTAAAAAGGTGATTTTGTAATGTCTATGAAATTTTTATTAACTGACAATTTTTTTGTTTGTATTTGTCCAGAATTTAAAAGAATTTTTTTTTTTTACTGAGTTTCAATGTAAATATAATTTTTTAATTAAATGAAATAAAACGTATAATAAATAAAACGTAAAATTAGATTTTAAATAAAATTATTTAAGCTTTCTACAAAAAATATAAAATAATTAAAATATATTATTAACAAATCAAACTTACAAATGAATGTGTGCTGGGGCAACGTTTCAACCGTGTCCGGTTCCTCAGGCCAAGCACCAAAAACAATGAACAACAAAGCTACCAGGCTTGTAGTCAGGTACATTAGTGAAACGATCGATTTTGCACAAAGTAGGTTCTATGTCTACTTTTTCAAAAAAGCCCGTTAGCCACGCAAAAAAAAACAATATGGCTGCCGTTTTCCAAAATGGCTGCCACAAAAAAAAAACGTTTTTATGTGTTTTTTGACCTGGAATGTGATTGGAATATCCAATTTTGATTATTCTGACATCAGACTATAATTTTGGGACCCCCCACCCCCTCCCCCATTAGCCGTACAAATAAAACAACAATATGGCTGCCATTTTCCAAAATGGCTGCAGGCAAAAGACAGTTAATATGGTTTTTGACCTGGATTGTGATTATATAATTAGATTTTGATTGTTTTGCTATTTTGCTACATTCTTTCTGAGAGTTTCTTCTATGCCACTTCCATCATCCAATCAGGACAGGTTGAATCTGATTGGCAGCTGGTTAATTTCTTTAAAGAGTGGTACATTTGTGGCAATCATAAAATAACCATCATTTTCAGGATTACATGCATAGGCTAATGAGTTGGAGGAGATTTTAACTCTTCCTTTTTATCAGTCTGACAGAGACAACACTTTCTACAGTCTTGAACTGCAGAATTTAGTGGATTAGAATTAGACATTTTTAATACATTTAGGACGTTTATGCTGACTGAGGGGGAATCCTTTTACCAACTTGATAAAAGGACTCAACAGATTTTAATGGTGGGGGAAAGGGGGAATGGAGCAGGCAAAAATCTTAACCGTGGACAAGCAAAGGGTCAATGAACGAAGGCAAAGGTACAGTCAAAGGGCTGGGCAAAATCTAAAAAAACGGTGCAAATGCAAGGGTCCGTATGAATTCAAAAGGTTGGCTGAAATAACGCTGGAGAGCTTGGAGTACACACACAAGGCAATCTGGCAAAGACTGGTGTGAGACTGGGGCTTAAAAGGAACCCTGCATATTAAGACATGTAGGTCTTAAAAGATAAATGTTGGTATCAATTATAACAATGTGATATAAAAAACCTTGTTGATGTCTTCGTTTTTATAAAATTTGAAAATATAATTTAACATGTAGGTCGCCATTGTTTTTTACATTCTGGGTAGTACGTCACACGGTGGCACCCCCGTCCACTGTTCTGACACCCAGAAACAGATGAAAACACAGCTAAACAGGTGACGGCGCACCAGAAACACAGATGAAAACACAGCTGAACATTAAGGTGACGGCGCACCTACAAAAAAGTAAAATAAAATTAAAAAAAAGTGCAGCCCCATACAGCATGAACTATAAAAACACCATAAAACTCAGATAGACTAACAGACCACACGTTTCAACTAGCAGATAACCGATGCTACAATAAAAACCCCAGCCAGATCTGGCGTCATTAAATTAAATAAAGATGTTCTTGCCTATTTGAAGCGAAGTCTGCGCCTCCCGTTTCGTCAAAGTCCCGGGCCAGTCCCCTCAGCCGCTGGTCTGTCATCAGCACCGAGGCCGGTTTTAGGGGGGGAGAGGGGTGGGCTATGCCCATCCAAACGTGCATATTGCCCACCGGCGTCTCCATCCCGGTAGCGAGAGCGGAGAGCGGAGAGCGGATGGCGGTGCGCTGCGGGCTGTAGAGCCCCGGCTACGCAGGCTACGGCGTAGCCTACGCAGGCTACGGCGTAGCCTACGCCGTCTACGCCGTAGGCTACGCCGTCTACGCCGTAGGCTACGCCGTCTACGCAGGAGCCTAATGCACTGTTAAGATGCGCACAACATTGATCATTTTTGCAGATCTCCCGTGCATCACAGAACTTTGATCCAGTTTGCCTGAACCGAGACGTCTTATGGGCTCCCTCGTCAGCCTCCACGGCCGGGAGAGAGCTGCTCAACTATGTTTTAGATACCTGTCCCAGTTAAACTAATGGGGCTTATCTTCCCAGAGCCACCGTCGTACGTCATCGCCCCCAGAATACATTGCGCAGGTAAAACATGGCGCCTCCCGCAGGTCAAAATATGTAATAAACATTGTAGATTTTTAAAGCAATTAGATTATTTTATGTGTTTCTAACAACATATTTTAGTATAAGAGAACAATTGTGGCTAATTAGGGACTACATGTCTTAATATGCAGGGTTCCCTTTAAATACTGCTGGCATGATTGCCAGTGATTGTATGCAGGTGTTCACACTTTACAGGCAGGGAGCAGAACTACACACCCACACCCAGGCCAGACTGTGACACTGTAAGCACTTTCAGTGGTTCTCAAACTTTTTTGACCATGACCCAAAAGATCAATTTGAAGATTGCGCAGGACCCAAAATAGTGAACAGCAGATCTACAAGCTCACAACGTGTCATCACATTATGAGCTTGTAGATCAGCAATCATCATAAACATTTTTTATAAATGTTCCTTTTTTTTAGATTTTAATCCGGTTAGAATTTAAAAACTTCATTTCTGATCGAATTGCAACAGAAAACAGATAATATTAGTCAAAATTGGCCCACCATCTGTAAAACTGGAAGCCATATTTCATTTGTATTGACATCATAGAATTTGTTATGCCAAAACACATGCATTTGGATAAAGCATCTTGGATTTTCAGGTGGCTAACGGGCTTTTCTGCATAAGTACTAGGCAATGTTCATGCAAAATTTGGTGCTTGTCTCACAAAGTGAACGATTCTCCTAAAAACCTGACTTAATTTCCCTCACTATTGAGCAGCTTTTGACGTCCTTCACCGTCTTTGACCTGAGCACAAATGAAGGAGAGAAGGTCGCCTCTCCTTATATAACCTCTGGTCCTATTTAGGGCCCGAGCACCTTCAGTGCGAAGGCCCTATTGTATCTGTAGGAATTTTTTTTTCTTTCTTTTTCTTTCTTTCTTTCTTTTTTCTTCTGACGAAAGGAGGGCCTTTTTGCCCCCCTAAACGTGCCCAAAAAGTCACCAAATTTTGCATGCAAGTCAGGCCTGGCGAAAAATTTGATATTTAATGGTTTACATTAATGGGCGTGGCAAAATGGCTCAACAGCGCCCCCCGGAAAACTTTGTGCCTCAAGCCCCACAATACGGTTTGACGTACATGCACGAAAATCGGTACACACCTGTATCAGTACACAACTTAAAGAAAAGTCTCTTGGCGACATGGCCGAAACCGAACAGGAAGTCGGCCATTTTGAACATTCTGAATTAATCGCGTAATTTTGGAGCAATATGAGCCATTCCTTCGAGAATTAATACAGCCTGAACCGTAACGTGCACCCAGGTGTGTTATACATCAAAATGTGCGTCTCCATCCTGCGACTACACGCATTACTTTTCTCTTTCAAAAGTGTTACCGTGGCGACGCTAGACGCCAACAAGCGCACCCCCCCTTCATCTGATTGGTCCATATTTGATAGTTCCCCAAAAGGCACCAAATTTTGCACCCGAGCCAGGCCTGGTGATAAATTTGATATTTAATGGTTTGCATTAATGGGCGTGGCAAAATGGCTCAACAGCGCCCCCCGGAAAACTTTGTGCCTCAAGCCCCACAATACGGTTTGATGTACATGCACGAAAATCGGTACACACCTGTATCACGTTGCAAATTAAACAAAAGTCTCAAAAGTGTTACCGTGGCGACGCTAGACGCCAACAAGCGCACCCCCCCTTCATCTGATTGGTCCATATTTGATAGTTCTCCAAATGTCACCAAATTTTGCATGCAAGCCAGGCCTGTCGATACATTTGATATTTCATGGTTTGCATTAATGGGCGTGGCCTAACGGCTCAACAGCGCCCCCTAGAATACTTTTCTCTGCCATAACTTTTGAATGGTTTGACATAAAGAGTCGTGGGTGGTGTCATGGGACTCGGTATTGAGTCCTTTACCATAATTGGTGAAAATTAGCCCCGCCCCTTCTTCTGATTGGTTGTCCCTATTTCCTGCTATAACATTTGAATGTTTTGACATAGAGAGTTGTGGGTGGTGTCATGGGACTCTGAAATGAGTCCTTGAGCTTCGTTGGCTTCAATTAGCCCCGCCCCTTCTTCTGATTGGTTGTCCCTTTTTTCTGCTATAACTTTTGAATGGTTTGACATAGGAAGTCGTGGGTGGTGTCATTTCTGATATGCTTATGGGGGGTGGTGGCCGTGAGTGCGAGGGCCCGTTCATCGCTGCTTGCAGCTTTAATTTATATTTATAACTTCCAAAACCTCATTGCACCTCCAAATTTTATCCTAAAAACATGTGATTTTCATTTTTAATGTTTAATTATTAGGAATTTATAAAAATTATAGGTAAATTATGTTTTATTAATAGAAATGTAGATTTTTTTATTTAAATCCATGAAGTTGAATGAATTTCACCACTACAAAAAATAAAATTGGGGTTAGGGTTGGAAAATAAAACTGGGATTATAATTAAAAAGTAAATTTGGGGTTAGGCTGAGGGAAAGGAACCTCCCCCATAGAGGACAGGAGGCCCGGTCCGTCCCTCTGGCGGTCCCGGTACCAGTCCCTTGATAGGGGGGTGCTGACGAGGATCCAGATGTCCCTCCGGTATTGGACGGTTGTCCAGTCGTCATTTATCACCATTATTTTTTTTATGGAATGAAAAATAAAATTAGGAAATTTGAAAAATGTGATTAAAAATAGATAAAACAAATCTGTGCCAACCAGAGGCGGATCTAGGGAGTGGCTACTTGGGCTCAAGCTCCAAATGTTTTTCCAAAAGCCCTGGATCTGAAAAAAGAGAATAAAAACCTTCTAAACCCTCACAGAAGCACGTCCACCCGTTAGGGATGTGCGGATCGATACTGAAATATCGATACTTCCCATACCACATCTGTATGCTCTTAAATCCATTCTCAAATGAAAGTATCAATACTTTATTTGTAGTAATGTATATCCTTAACAGGAACACGGTGGAAAGTAACTAAACTACCATATTTTCTGGACTATAAGCCGCACCTGCATATAAGCCGCATCTGCTCTATTTAAAAAAAAAGATATGCAAGCCGCAGATATTTCTGTTGTTAGATTAGATATTTACTACATGTACAGAACCATTTTGAACTGTAAATGATGTACATGTTTGTACCTAAATAGATCCTTTCCTAACATTGTCTTTTAACACGGCAGCAACTTTGCTGATTAAAACGGGACAGAACCAAGAGAAAATAACCGGTATCTATTTATCTATTTATCTGTTTGAAATCTGCTTCTACTTCTATCTGCTAAAGAAGAAGTAGCGTATTCTTCTTTGCATTTATTTTGTCTTAGTTTTTATTCTAATTCCGGTTAGCACTCCCCCTAGCAGTGGAAGAAAAATCCACAGAATAGAACCTTTGTATAAGCTGCATGGTTGAAAACCTATGAAAAAAGTAGCGGCTTATAGTCCAGAAAATACGGTATTCAGATTATGTCTAAATGACAATCTGTTGGTAGGAACTAGTTTTTCTTCCGCCAGGGTAAGAGTCAGAGTCAGAGTCATTTTTATTGTCCCTCGAGGGGAAATTCATTTAGCAGTATGGGAAACAGTCATCATACAAAGACAGACATACAAATAAGAACAATTAAAACATTAAAAACATGACATAGTAACCATAATAAATGAGTAAAAGCAGAGGTGCTTCCAGCAGTGCAGGCAGAATGATAAAAATGTATTAAAAATATTAAAATTTATGCGAAATTTGGGGTAAGTCGTGCTGCGGCTCACTCGTCTCTCTCTCTGTGTAATTCAATGGCAGAGCTAAAGAGAAGTTATTACAGAAACTGTTTTGACCTGTAAAAGCTGCAGTTCCGCTCGCGGCCGCCAGGTGGCAGCAGAGTGTTTCAACTAAACTCTTTAATCAGCATAAAAACACATTTCTACCTAATGATGACGAATATTGGTCAGTTTCAGACATCTCTGGTTCATTTTTCATTTTAATAAAATAGATATTCAAACAATTAGCATGTGTAGATAACATTCTGCTATTTTAAGTTGTTTAATAATAATAATAATAATAATAATAATAATAATAATAATAATAATAATGATACATTTTATTTAAAGGCGCCTTTCTTGGCACTCAAGGTCGCCTTATACAATACATCAAAAAATAAAAACAGCAGCACACATTTAAAAACAGCAGTACAAAAAAAAAAAAAGTTTACAAAAATAAATAAAGGCTATGTGTGTGTGTGTGTGTGTCTGTGTGTGTGTGTGTGTGTGTGTGTGTGTGTGTGTTATTGGCAGCTATCTGATTGATTGATGCCAGACCCCCCGCAGCAGCCGAGCTCTGATTGGTGGACGTGTGTCTAGTCTGAGCGCGCTCAGTGGGGGCCTCCATCACTATGACGACGGTGCACACACACACACACACACACACACACACACACACACACACACACACACACACACACACACACACACCTGAACATCACATTTCCAGAACTGTTTTCACTCGTTTGTCGTTTATTGATAAAGAAATTTCTCTGGACTTTTTCACCGATAAACTTCGACCAGTTGGCCCACCTGAGGTCCGGTTGGCCGACCCGGATCCTCCAGGTCAGTGGTCCCCGACCTTCTCTGAACCGCGGACCGGTTTAATGTCTGACAATGTTTTCACGGCCCAATCTAAAGGTGTAGCTGATAAAAACTAAATAAAATTACAAGATCGGCACTAAAAACTGTGGTATTTTCTCTATAGTAATAATAATAATGAATTAAAGCTGCAAGCAGCGATGAACGGGCCCTCGCACTCACGGCCACCGCCCCCATAAGCATATCAGAAATGACACCACCCACGACTTCCTATGTCAAACCATTCAAAAGTTATAGCAGAAAATCGGACAACTTATCAGAAGAAGGGGCGGGGCTAATTCAGGCCAATGAAGGTCAAGGACTCCATACAGAGTCAGATGACACCACCCACTACTCTCTATGTCAAAACATTCAAAAGTTATAGTGGGAAATAGGGACAACCAATCAGAAGATGGGGCGGGGCTAATTTTCACCAATTATGGTCAAGGACTCAATACCGAGTCCCATGACACCACCCACAACTCTTTATATCAAACCATTCAAAAGTTATGGCAGAGAATAGTATTCTAGGGGGCGCTGTTGAGCCGTTAGGCCACGCCCATTAATGCAAACCATGAAATATCAAATGTATCGCCAAGTCTGGCTTGCATGCAAAATTTGGTGACTATCAAATATGGACCAATCAGATGAAGGGGGGGGGGGGCGCGCCTTTTGGCGTCTAGCGTCGCCACGGTAACACTTTTGAAAGAGAAAAGTAATGCGCGTAGTCGCAGGATGGAGACGCACATTTTGATGTATAACACACCTGGGTGCACATTACGGTTCGGGCTGAATTAACTGCCGAAGGAATGGCATAAATTGCGCCAAAATTACACAATTAATTCAAAATGGCCGACTTCCTGTTCGGTTTCGGCCATGGCTCCAAGAGACTTTTCTTTAAGTTGTGCCATGATACAGGTGTGTACCGATTTTCGTGCATGTACGTCAAACCGTATTGTGGGGCTTGAGGCACAAAGTTTTCCGGGGGGCGCTGTTGAGCCATTTTGACACGCCCATTAATGCAAACCATGAAATATCAAATTTATCACCAGTCCTGGCTTGCATGCCAAATTTGGTGACTTTTTGGGCACGTTTAGGGGGGCAAAAAGGCCCTCCTTTCGTCAGAAGAAAGAAAGAAAGAAAGAAAAAAGAAAAAGAAAAAAAATTCCTACAGATACAATAGGGCCTTCGCACTGAAGGTGCTCGGGCCCTAATAATAATAAAACATAATTTTCGAAAAAATAAAATAATGGAAATAGTAAATTACCTTTAATATCAATATTTTCTATAAATGTGTTTTTATGTTTTTATGTCTCATTAACGTTATTTAAAGCCAGGCTTTTATTTTATTTATTAAGGAGACCTATACTTAGTGCTTTTATTTTGAAAGCGTCTCGCCGAGACCTTGTAAACATCCGGCGCTTCGGACTTTAACGGTAAAAGTTAAACGGCAGTAGAAAGTGTGTCTGAAAGACTAAACTAGTGTCAGGCAGTGGTGGACAGTAACGGAGTAAATTTACTTGAGTACTGTACTTAAGTACATATCCAGAGGATTTGTACTTTACTTGAGTATTAGATTTCTTTGGTACTTATTACTCTTACTTGAATACATTTCCAAGACAAATATTTGTACTTTTACTCGAGTAAATTTCTAGGAAGGCTGAAAAGTACTTGTTACTTTCAGGTCTGCTCTTTTTTCTTCTTCCCTAAAATCCTATTGGACACAAGCTGTTTTTGTCAAAGGAGGATACCTATCACAGTGCACGCTCTCAGACAGACATGGGGAGACAGTTTGTTATGCTCTATATTGCTATATTGTGCTGGTACATGTCCTTCCTGTAAAGTTAAGTGACTTCAGCATTGAGTCATTGAAAGCAGAGATGTAGTTTTTTGTAAAGCAGTGGTCTTTGAGGGGGATCCAGACTTAGTTGGATGGTGCAGGTTCATTTGGTTTCAGTTCATGATGGTTAATAAACTCTGCATCATATAGCTACTGTTGAAAATGAGATGAAACTCGTAAAGAAATGGTTTGATGTAAATAAGTTATCTTTAAATATAAGTAAAACAAAGTTTATGATATTTGGGAACCGTAAAACAGATAAGGTAGTTAAATTGAGAATAGAAGATACAGAAATAGAAAGGGTGTTTGAGACAAAATTTTTAGGTGTCATCATGGACCATAAATTAAATTGGAAGATGCATATTAATCATGTCAAATCTAAATTAGCTAAATCAATAGCCATATTATATAAGGTAAAAGATATGTTGAACCAGCGTGCTTTGTATATTTTGTATTGTACTGTGTTTATTCCCTACATTACATACTGTTTAGAAATATGGGGGAGTGCATATTTTACCCATACTAAACCCATCTTTATTCTTCAAAAAAGAGCGGTAAGGATTATCACAAAATCAAATTATAGAGAACCATCAAATGAATTATTTATTAAATTAAGGGCATTTAAATTCATGGATTTAGTGGAATACAAAATAGCATTGATAATGTACAAAGTGTTCAACAAATTGTTACCTAGTAAAATTGTAAGCATGTTTAAAATAAGGGTAAGTAGATATGAGCTTCGAGGGAAACATATGATTGAAAAACCAAAGTCTAGGACTAAAATTAAAGATCAATGTATTACTGTAAGGGGAGTAAATATATAGAATGCACTTGATGAAAAATTGAAGATGTGCCAGTCGATTCATGCATTCAAACGTTTGTTTAAGTTTAATGTGTTTGAAAAATATGAGGGAGCCAGTAGATGATACTATTACGGAATTATGTTTTGGGATTGTGTAAACAATATGATTTATTTTTTTATATTATGTTTTGTATGTTTGATCTGAATAAGCTGATCATGTGAGAAGGGTAGGCGTAAATAAGCAATAGCTTCAGCCTATTCCTTTTCGGTTAGGTCTCGTTTGTTTTTTTATGTGAACTAATGCTTTCAGTGGTGACTACATTATGAATGACCTGACCGAAATAAATATATTTTCATTCATTCATTCATCATCTGCTGTCCTCTTATGATCCCGTTCATTTGATTTGTTTTTGGTGTTTCTGCAGGTTTTATATAACATTGTGGTTCTAAAAGCAGCACATCAGTGCAGCTGGTTTCAAAGAGGTAATTCTCAGAAACAAGAGTTAAAAGATCCTTAAATTTAGAAAAAATATAGTAATTTACTGATGTGGAAAATAAGAAATTTACTCTTACTCTTACTTTTACTTAAAGTAAATTTACTTTTGGATACTTAAGTACCTTTGAAAGCAAGTACTTTTCTACTCTTACTCGAGTAATATTTTGACTGAGCTACTTTTACTTGTAACAGAGTAAATTTTGACCAGTAGTATTTGTACTCTTACTCAAGTACTGGGGTCGAGTACTCTGTCCACCTCTGGTGTCAGGAATGCTAAAGTGGAGCCTCACTGACACAAAAAGCACCTGCTGATGAGGATTTGTGCAAATTTTATACCGTATTTATGTCCAGCTTGAGTTTGGTCGCTCATGTATTGTGTTAACGGTAGCTTTATTGCCGACCAAACGAGCAGCTGTCGGTCTGTTCATTCATTCATTCATTCATTATCTTACCCGCTTTATCCCTTGCGGGGTCATGGGGGTCTGCTGGAGCCTATCCCAGCTCATTTTAGGTGAGAGGCAGGGGATACACCCTGGACAGGTCACCAGTCCATCACAGGGCCACATATAGACACACAAACCATGCTCACAACCACACTCACGCTCACACCTACGGGCAATTTAGAATCACCAATTAACCTAATATGCATGTTTTTGGACTGTGGGAGGAAGCCGGAGTACCCGGAGAGAACCCACGCAAGCACGGGGACAACATGCAAACTCCACACAGAAAGGCCCTGCCGGGCCTGGGAGTGGAACCGGGAACCTTCTTGCTGTGAGGCAACAGTGCTAACCACTAAGCCACCGTGCTGCACCGCTGTCGGTCTGTATTTAAGTTAAATGAAACTTATGAATGTAGAAAGACTAACTCTATTTTATTGTATTCCTTTATAGCTCTTACGGTGTGTTTGCAGTGTATTTACATCCAAGGAATAAAAACATTGTGAACCATCAGTTTGAGAGTCATCCATCATCAGGGGATGCTACAGAAATTATTTTTTCCTTCTGTGCGGCCCGGTACCAGATGACCCACGGCCCGGTACCGGGCCGGGGCCCGGGGGTTGGAGATCACTGCTCCAGGTGATCTGAGGTCCGGTTGGTCCGGTTGGCCGACCCGGATCCTCCAGAGATGATGTGATGTGATTCTCTGCTCTCGGGTCAGGAGAACCGGGTCTCCTGGTTCCGAAACACCTAAAACAACCTCAGATGGATCGTCTGACCCCCCGAGTCGGTTCTGGTGGCGATCTGAACCCCCGTCCCGGGTTTTGGAGGCTCAGACTAAGCAACACCGACCGGAGGGGTTTGGAACCCGCCTCCTGGTTCTGTTCTGGAGGACCAGACCTGCAGAACCGGACCTGCAGAACCGGACCTGCAGAACCAGACCTGCAGAACCAGACCTGCTGAACCGGACCTGCAGAACCGGACCTGCAGAACCAGACCTGCAGAACCGGACCTGCTGAACCGGACCTGCAGAACCGGACCTGCAGAACCGGACCTGCAGGTCCCCGGAGCTCGTTAACCCTAGCGCCCGCTGAAGCGTGAACGGCGGCAGGTCCAGCTCTGTTGTGGGTCCCTGAATGCCCCATCACTACTACTACTACTGTTGCCACGGCGACCAGGATTGTTGGCCCGCCGCCGGCCCCTCAGGGCTTGGACCGCGGTCAGACCCTCGTCTGGTCGAGAGACACGGCAGCCGCCCGGTGTGTGTGTGTGTGTGTGTGTGTGTGTGTGTGTGTGTGTGGGTGTGTGTGTGTGTGTCGGGGGGGGTTATGAACACTTCTTATATTTGCAATTCAGAATTACAATTTCCATGTAAACTCAAAGGAAAATAGTTTAATTCGGGAATTATTTAATTTGGAATAATTCATTCTGAATTAAAAAACATCATAACCGTGGCCAATGTTTCCTAGTATAGTAGATAGTAGATCCTAGAATAGTTCCCGATCGCACCTGGTACATCTCCCAATAGATATTTCCGAGTATAGTTCCCAGTATATCCTAGTACAGTTCCAAAAGTCCCTACTATAGTTCCCGATAGATCCTAGTACAGTATCCCCAAATATTGGGGTCCCCAAATCTTGGGGCACCTGCACCAGATGTTGGGGCACCGACCTTCATCACATTCTCAGCTGTTCATGGTGTCAACGTCATGTTTAATCGTGTATGAGCGCTAATATGGAAATAATGAAAAGTTCTGATTATCCACGTTAGTTTGTTGGATTCCTGTCGGGATTAAACTGGATTAATTTGTGGAGTTGGGGGGGGGCTCTGACTCAGACATTATGTTTATAATCACTGACAAACACCTTTTACTCCACAGAAGATCCAGTTTCTGCAGGACGAGGCCTGAAACTTACAAAGTTACTGGATTTTGTCACCTGATTAACTAACAGGAAGTAAAGAAAAGAAGATCAGGGGCCTCATTTAAAACGGAGTGCGTAGGATTCATACTATAAGTGCACGTACACCCAAAAGCCGAAAATGGCGCAAAAAAAGATCCGGATCTATAAAACCGCGTGCACGCACATTTGCACGCAATGTTCGCACAGTCCAGCTGGAAGGTTGCGCAGGTGAATCCGCCTCATATCCCGCCCTCTACGCGCCCATAAATGCATATGGATGAGCCTACTGAGCATGCGCAGTGGCTTCCTGCAGCCTGTTTGGCGTCAGAATGAATGAGAGGGTGTCCAGCACGTGACACTGACTTTCACGGAGACCTAGATGTTGTAGATGATGTGGAGGACAGGAAAACCACATTATTTGGTGGTCAGAGTAAAAGTTAGAATAAGTAGCCTATATAAATAGTATACAATAAAATAAAGCGAGTGAGTGGCAGGACGCCGTTGCTGCGCTAAACGCCGTGAGTTCCCCGGTGCAACAGGGGGACACACGTCCCCCCGTCTTTTCAAAATCATGTTTTTTTCCCCCTACTTTTTACAGTTTAAAAACTAACGGTAGGCTCAGCCTTAAATTGCAAATTATCAAGACACTGTATGAAAGCAATACGAAAACGGCCCCGCAGCCCCGCTTCACCCCCCGCTCCCCCTCCTCCTCCCTCCCCTCAGAGCTGCTCAGGGCGGGTTTATGGTTCTGCGTCACCAACGCAGAGCCTACGGCGTAGGTGCGCGTCGCCGCGTACCCTACGCCGTAGGCTCTGCGTCGTTTTAACGCGGGACCCTAATTTAGGCTTACACCCGCACCTAGAGGTTTCACGCGCGCAAAACTCATATATATGAAAAAAAAATCTGAGTCCCTTTAGGGGCTCCGTGGGGCTCCCTAAACGCAGCCCCTCATTTGTTCTGTCCTAAAGCGGGTGAAGAAGAGGCTGCAGCTCCAGCAGCACCAGAGTCCTGACTGACTGAACTTCACACAGAGGGACACGATCAGCGCTATTTTATTTTATTATTTTATTATTTTAAGTCTGATATATGTTGTGATATGTGATGACATGAATCTGGCTTCATTTCACCACCTCACAGCCTGCCTCTCCAGTTCCCCGTGTCTTAAGTAAATTCTTACGGGAGGGTCCGAGTTGCCGTAAAGATAAGCAGATTTTTCGGTTAGTTTTTTCTTTTTAGATCCGAGGCTTTGCGTAGATGGCGGCTTCAGCAACTTTCAGGCGCTTTTTCTGCGCAAGCAAGCTTTATAGATGAGGCCCCAGGACATTCCCAACTAGTCAGATTCAGGCTGACGGCTTTCCGAACATCTTTTGTCGAACATCTGACATTCTGGACGTGTTGATCAAAGGAAAACCTCCCTGAACAGTCTGGTTCCAGGAGGAACCGGGTCTAAAACACAAGTCAGGGGTTCGACTGACAGAAAACCAATTTCACAGATTTCACCTGGCTACAGCGCTGAACAAGAAACCTGGGTTGTTTGCATTCTCTCCTCTGAACGATCAATAATAAAAAGTTCTGGCTCTGAGAAGGACCCACGGCGCCAACCCCCTCCGACCAATCACTTTTTTTTTTCCAGAGGCAACCCTGCCCGATACGTTTAGCTAGCATCAGTCCGACCTACTCTCCTTTGTACGTGACTGAAATTGAAAAACGTGAAAGGAAAGAACTTTTTTTAGCCTGAAACTCCGCTGTAGTAGTAGTAGTAGTAGTAGTAGCACTAGTAGTAGAAGTAGTAGCAGCAGTAGTAGTAGGAGTAGCAGCAGCAGTAGTAGTAGTAGTAGTAGTAGTAGTAGTAGTAGTAGTAGTAGCAGCAGCAGTAGTAGTAGTAGTAGTAGTAGTAGTAGTAGTAGTAGTAGTAGTAGTAGTAGTAGCAGCAGTAGTAGTAGCAGCAGTAGTAGTAGTAGTAGCAGCAGTGGTATTAGCAGTAGTAGTAGTAGTAGTAGTAGTAGTAGTAGTAGCAGCAGTAGTAGTAGTAGTAGCAGCAGTAGTAGTAGTAGTAGTAGCAGCAGTAGTAGTAGTAGTAGTAGTAGTAGTAGTAGCAGCAGTGGTATTAGCAGTAGTAGTAGTAGTAGTATTAGTAGTAGTAGTAGCACTAGTAGTAGTAGCAGCAGTAGTAGCAGTAGCAGTAACAGTAGTAGCACTAGTTGTAGTAGTAGCAGCAGTAGTAGCAGTAGTAGCAGTAGCAGTATTAGCAGCAGTACTACTGCTGAACTTGTGCTTCATATTTCATTTATTTGGTATTTAAGCGTATTCCTAAATTAAATACTTTCTGAAAACCGCGAATGAGATGTGTACCTGCGGTACTCTACTGCCCTTAGTTTTCAGCAACTTATGCTTTTTATTATTTTACCTTCTTTTCTCATAATTTTATTTCATTTTATTTGTTATTTACTGTCTAATTATGTCTTCCCGCTTTTAATGTCGATGTAAAACACTTTGAATTACCTTGTGTTGAATTGTGCTATATAAATAAACTTGCCTTGCCTTGCCAGTAGTATTAGCAGTAGTAGTAGCAGCATTAGTAGTAGCAGTAACAGCAGTAGTAGTAGTAACAGTAGCAATAGTAGCAGTAGTAAACGTATCGGCAACGCTGCCTGATACGTTTAGCTAGCATCAGTCTGACCTGTGGACCAGGACCAGCTGCTCCTGGGACCTTCTCCTGATACTCACCTTTGTACAAGACTGAAATTGAAAAACGTGAAATGAGAGAAGTGTTTAGTCTGAAACTCCGCTGAGCCGAGCCATGAAACCGAATCCACGGTAGTTTATGTTAAGTCTCGGTGGCTCTTTGGCAGTTTTGTTCAGATAAAGGGATTAAAATGTTGGGAGTATTGACCACACACCCGCAATAATAGTGTTGTGTTCCAAGCATGCCGGAGCGTTCGCACCTCGGACCCTTAATTACGGGATACAGATTCACCTTAAACACACAGTTGCGATCAAATCTCACTCTTTCCACTTCATCGGCCAGAAAGAAAAGCTTTGTCCAAACAACCGTCGCCCTGCGGCGGAGGCACACGTCTCATGACCGCGTATCTAGCCAATGGGAGTGCCGGCCTCCGGTGATGTCACCAGGTTGGGGGGGGGGCATGCCACCCCACGACACCCGACTCCCCGTCATTGTTGGAGGTGTTGGTGATGTGTCATTAGTCTTCATTCACTGTGAACGTGATCTCATTGCTTCGGCGGTGACTGAAGGAGGGGCAGGAAGGGATTTCTTGAGGGAGGCTATAGGTCCTCTGGGTCCTCTGGGTGTCCCTGTCTTTGCCCACGTGAGCGTTGAAGTCTCCCAGTAGAACAATGGAGCACCTTCAAGAACTCCTCCCAGAGACCCCAAGAAGGCCGGGTACTCCACACTGCTGTTCAAATAGGCAAAAAGTCAGACTTGTTCCCAGTGCATGTTGGACTCCGGCAGGGCTGCGGTTCTGTTCATAATTTTTATGGACAGGATTTCTAGGCGTAGCCAGGGGCCGGAGGGAATTTCAAGGGGTGTCAGCAGCACACAGCAGACATCCACGTAGGCATGTGGAAGCAGCAACGGGATGACCGGGGATGGGGAGGGGGACCGGGACCGCAGGCCAGAACGCAGCTCCCGAGGCTCCGGCCTGCAAACATACACAAAAGAAAAAAAAGGGGGGCCGGCACAAGAAACTACAGGAGCGATGGACAAAAATGATAGCTATGAGATATTTAAAATAAAAATGGAAATGGAGAAGAGAGGAAGGGAAAAGGAGAGGAGAAGAAGGGTGAGAGGCACCGCCCAGCGGATCATGTCGGTGCCCCCTGCAGCATAGGCCTATAGCAGCATATCTACCGCCAAGCTATATTTGAGACTAACTATTATAGTCTTGTTCTATAGCTGCAACTATGACTACTGACTCTAACACACTAGAGTTTACACTACCTAGAGATTTACCAACACCAGCTAGAGGTTTACTAAACACTAACTATAGGCTTTACTAAACAGAAAGGTTTTAAGTTTAGTTTTAAAGGTGGAGGTGGTGTCAGCCTCCTTAACCCAGATTGGAAGTTGGTTCCAAAGTAATGGTGCCTGATAGCAGAACGTAGTAGTGGCAGTAGTAGTAGTAGTAGTAGTAGTAGTAGTAGCAGTAGCAGTAGTAGTAGCAGTAGCAGCAGTAGTAGCAGTAGTAGCATTAACATTAGCAGTAGCAGTAGTAGTAGTAGTAGCAGTAGCAGCAGCAGTAGCAGCCTTAGCAGTAGCAGTGGCAGTAGTAGTAGTAGTGGTAGTAGTAGTAGTAGTAGCAATAGCAATAGCAGTAGTAGCAATAGCAATAGCAGTAGTAGTAGTAGCAATAGCAGTAGTAGTAGTAGCATTAGCAGTAGTGGCAGTAGTAGTAGCAGCCTTAGCAGTAGCAGTAGTAGTAGTGGCAGTAGTAGTAGTAGCATTAGCAGTAGCAGTAGTAGTAGTTTGGTACCTACAAACAACGGGAGCCCAAAAATGGTCCGGTATGGTTCAGTTTAATGGACAAAATACCAGACTGGACCGGACCGGACCAGACCGGTCAGTGGAAATGGCTTTGTTAGAGATCGCCACCATCCAAAAGAAGCTTTCCTGCTTAAGGGCTGAGTATGGTTCTGCGTCACACACACGCAGAGCACACGGCGCACCCGTGACACCGTCACGAACTGTTCAGACTTCTCCGTCTCTCCATTTGGTCGCGGTGCAGTACCCCCCGCGGCCACTAGTTAGCGATCTTTTTCTGAATGGTTTATCCGACTTTTTCCGGTCACAGTAAATCAAAGAAATAAGGACAACTATTGTGCAAAAAACAAAAACAAAAAAAAATCACACATAAACGAAGAAAAAAGCCCTGGAAGTTCACTACTGATTCAAACCGGAAACCGGAAATGCTTCGCTTTCAAACAAACCAATCACAGCCCTCTCGGTCTGCGTGTGGACGGCGTCTCCTCGACGCGTAGTTACAATTTTCGGGAGGTGCACGTCACGCCGTAGACACGGCGTCGTTTTGACGCAGAAGCATAATTCAGCCTTTAGGCCTACTCTGGTGCAGTTATCGTGTTATGAATGAATGAAAATATATTTATTTCGGCCAGGTCATTCAGAATTTAGACACCAACAGAAAGCATTAGTTCACATAATAAAGAGACCTAACCGAAAAGGAATAGGCTGAAGCTATTGCTTATTTACGCCTACCCTTCTCACATGATCAACTTATTCAGATCGCAACATACAAAACATCATACAAAAAAATCATATTGTTTACAGAATCCCGAACATAATTCCGTAATAGTATCATCTACTGGATCCCTCATATTTTTCAAACACATTAAACTTAAACAAACGTTTGAATGCATGAATCGACTGGCACATCTTCAATTTTTCATCAAGTGCATTCCATATATTTACCCCTTACAGTGTTCAAGTTATTGATACAAAATAAACGCAGTGTGGTTTTTAATGATATTTTACTCTGGGGTGTCGTGTGAGATTTTATTCACTTTTGAAAGGTGTCATGACTGAAAAAAGGTTGAGAAAGACTGCTCTAGATCATGCATGATTTCACACACACACACACACACACACACACACACCAGTCTGCCTGCGTTACTGAGTGTGTGTGTGTGTGTGTGTGTGTGTGTGTGTGTGTGTGTGTGTGTGTGTGTGTGTGTGTCTGGCGGGCCGCCGGCCTCGTGCTGCTAAGCTTCTTTTACTTCCACAATAGGAACCCGCTGTGAGCTCAGGGCCAATTAAAGCTGTGGGAGGGAACCAGGAACCCTGCAGGCCCGGTTCTGGTCCGGGTCTGATCCAGGTCTGAGGCGGTCCAGGTTCTGGTCCAGGTTCTGGTCCAGGTTCTGGTCCAGGTTCTGGTCCAGGTTCTGGTCCAGGTTCTGATCAAACGTCTAGTTTCTACGGTAGAGAATCAGGGCCAGGCAGGAGAAAAATAAAAATAATATTTTAGAGGAGGAAGATTTTTTTTTCATTATAAAAGTTGAAATGTAAACACCAATAACCCCTTTGAATAACCCGAATTTGCTCATATTCAGGTTTTTAAAAACCTGAATATGAGCCCTGGGTTCCTCCTTTTAAAACCTGAATATTGGGTCATGTAAACACCAAACAGAATATCCCCATCAAACGGAACATGAATCTGTTTTCTGCTCATGTTCTGTTCACAAGGAATCCTGGTCTTTTGAGTCCAGGAAGTTCTTCTAAACACGGAGAAACCAAGACCAGGAGGAGACTAATCACTTCATAAATGTAATGAAGGATATGAACATTTCTGCATTTGTAGACGGTAGAAAGTACCGGGATAGAAGATTTACAAGAAGGTGAGAGAAAAGTTGAAGCAGCATTTGTTTTGGATTTGGATCCAGGAAGAAGAAGTGGAAATGAAGGGAAATGCGTCCTTCCTTCCTTCCTTCCTTCCTTCCTTCCTTCCTTCCTTCCTTCCTTCCTTCCTTCCTTCCTTCCTTCCTTCCTTCCTTCCTTCCTTCCTTCCTTCTTCCCTTCCTTCCTTCCTTCCTTCCTTCCTTCCTTCCTCTTTTCTTCCTTCCTTCCTTCTTCCCTTCCTTCCTTCCTTCCTTCCTTCCTTCCTTCTTTCTTTCCTGCTCTCTCCTTCCTTCTTCCCTTCTTCTTTTCTCCCTTCCTTCCTTCTTTCCTTTTTTTCTCCCTTCCTTCCTTCCTTCCTTCCTTCCTTCCTTCCTTCCTTCCTTCCTTCCTTCCTTCCTTCCTTCCTTCCTTCCTTCCTTCCTTCCTTCCTTCCTTCTTTCTTCCCTTCCTCTTTTTTCCCTTCCTCCCTTCCTTCCTTCCTTCCTTCCTTCCTTCCTTCCTTCCTTCCTTCCTTCCTTCCTTCCTCTTTCCTTCCTTCCTTCCTTCCTTCCTTCCTTCCTTCCTTCTTTCTTTCCTGCTCTCTCCTTCCTTCCTTCCTCTTTCTCCCTTCCTTCTTTCCTTCCTTCCTTCCTTCCTTCCTTCCTTCCTTCTTCCCTTCCTCTTTCCTTCCTTCCTTCTTTCCTGCTCTCTCCTTCCTTCTTCCCTTCTTCTTTCCTTCCTTCCTTCCTTCCTTCCTTCCTTCCTTCCTTCCTTCCTTCCTTCCTTCCTTCCTTCTTTCTTCCCTTCTTCTTTTCTCCCTTCCTTCCTTCTTTCCTTTTTTTCTCCCTTCCTTCCTTCCTTCCTTCCTTCCTCTTTCTCCCTTCCTTCTTTCCTTCCTTCCTTCCTTCTTCCCTTCCTCTTTCCTTCCTTCCTTCCTTCCTTCCTTCTTCCCTTCTTCTTTCCTTCCTTCCTTCCTTCCTTCCTTCCTCCCTTCCTTCCTTCCTTCCTTCCTTCTTCCCTTCCTCTTTCCTTCCTTCCTTCCTTCCTTCCTTCCTTCCTTCCTTCCTTCCTTCCTTCCTTCCTTCCATCCTTCCTTCTTTCTTTCCTGCTCTCTCCTTCCTTCCTTCCTTCCTTCCTTCCTTCCTTCTTCCCTTCCTCTTTCCTTCCTTCCTTCCTTCCTTCCTTCCTTCCTTCTTTCCTGCTCTCTCCTTCCTTCTTCCCTTCTTCTTCTACCATGTAAACGGAATATTCTGAATGTTTCAGTAACTGGAATATTAGCAATAACCTGAATTTTGACTGCATGTAAACGTAGTCTATGAGTCAGAAGTGTCACGTTTGGAGATTACAGACGTTTGTGGCTTCAGGAAATAAACCCCACTTACTTTACAACTAGGGCTGGGGATCCATTAATGTCAAGAATCGATTCGATTCCGATTCTTAAGATTCAGAATCGATTATCACGATTTGATTCGATCCGATTCCGATATTGATTTGGGTTAGTGTTATTAAAACTGTTTTTTGAGCTGTTGCATGAATTATATGACTGTAGTTCTGCAACATATTACTACTAGTATTATATTGAGATTAAACAGCAAGTATTGCAGCTAATGATGCTGTAAGGACCAATCAGCTCCCAGAATGCTGATAGAACTGAAACAGAAACATCGTGGGTCAGAATTACCAAACACATCCAGGGAGGAAACAGAGACGGAGGAAATCACTTTTATTTTTTCCCACATTCCGTTTTTATTTGTTCCATTTTCGGTCTATTTTGGTTTTTAATTTTTGAGCATTTGGTTTTTAGCATGTTTTGCAAATGTAACCCCAAGACAGTATATAAAGTAATGAAATATAGACAATTTATGCAATTATAACCTAACACTTTAATGTTTTCATACTTTTAAACATATTTAAAGGCAAAAACATGGCACCAGTTATTCTCGTGTCCAACAAAATATTCCTTTTTTGGGGATAAACAAAAAAATAACCAAAAGTTGTAATGTAATGATGAAAAAAAAATAAATACATAAATTAAAAAAAAATCAAAAAAAAAATCGATCTTTAGACATATGAATCGATTTTTAGGAATTAATATGAGAATCGATTTAGAATTGGGAAATGGATTTTTTTACGACACCAACCAAACTTTCTCCTCTTTGCTCTGGGCTCTTGTTTCTGAGTTGAGTTACCAGGTTTAGCTGGACGTCCAGCAGCGAGGCGGCTGATGGCCGTCAGGCAGCCGCCGCTGTTGTCCAACAAATCCTCCGTCACCGCCTCCGTCATTAAGATCCCAGCAGGGTGGAGCGGTGGGGGGGTCGGGGGGGCAGGATTTAACATCTGCCCCCTGAACCTGGCAGGACCACCAGGTAGCCCACCTGTAGCCCCCCCTAGCCCTCCCTAACACGCCCCACTGAGCCGTAATTAGCTGCTAACTGCTGCCGGCTACGGAGGCTGCTTGTTTAAATGTCTGTCGCCTCTAACCCCCCCCCCTCGCCCGGCTGGAGGCTGTTGTCATGGTTACGGACGACAGCATCCAGGACCAGTTCTGCTCACGTACTTAGTTTTAGGGCTGCAGCTATCGAATATTTTAGTAATCGAGTATTCTACTGAAAATTCCATCGATTAATCAGATAAAACATATTTTTGTTTAGTTAAAGAGCAATTATAAATATACATAAGACATAAGACATCACTAAGACTAAATTATATAATACAGTAGGTTCATGGCTGTTCATTTAAAAACCCTGAACTTACACCAGTCGACCAAATTCACTGATTCACTCAAAAAACTAAGGATCTTACCAAGAAATATTCTTATTTCTAACCTAAAAATGCCATTACACCTGATAACACACATCACTTAAAAGGTTAGGTTCAATTGAACTTTCATTTGTGTCAAGCACATTTTAAGTTTTAAGTTAAAGTATAAGATTTTGAGTTTTGGCAGTGTTCAAAATAAAATGATGATTCCTGCTGTATTGGAGCTCATTAGTCACCAGTGCTTGCTTTATCCATGAATGACTACAGAGCTAAAATTGAAAACTACCCAGTTAGCTTTATTACGTTTTTATTTTTCTGACATGTTCTGCCTTTTCTTTTAGTTAAAACTGTAGCGGGAACAGATGTTTAGAGGAACCTATGTATGTACCGGGTTAGAGGGGGAACGTATACACGAATCCAGCAAAACCCGGAAGTCGAGCGGCCGCCATTACTGCGGTGGCGGCTCCGCTCCTCCGCTCCAGCCCATAGACATATATACGTATGGATCTATTACTCCGCTCCCTGCCAGGCTCTCTTAATGTATTTGTATCATCGGAACACTCCTGTCCCGTCACGTGCATTTGTTTTGATAGTGAATGAAGACGGGACGGACTTTCAAAACTACTTTTCTGTTTCACCAAGTGAACAGACGGAACTCAAAAAAAAAAGATGTTAAACTGCTGGAAAGGAACTGGAATTTACCTGGATACCTTAAACAAGGAAGCCAGGGAGCAGTATATGGAGAAAATAATGATTATTAACGGTTTGGGTTCATATGAAATCACTACTAAAGAATGAAGCTCCGATGAGGATTTACTGCCGCAGTTCTGCACAACCCACGTCTTACTACCTTGTTTAGTGTTTTGCAGCTGCTTTGGTAAATGTTTGACTCGCCATGTGTTTCAATAAATTAGTATAATATAACAACATACAGTAGCCTACATCTTTTTTATTACTCTTACTTCTCTTTTCTTTTTTTTTATGCTGAAGAGGCTCCGAGGCGTGATTATTTTTCTTTTCCTCGTGAGATTATTTTTTTCTTCTGCAGCTACAAATAGAGTTGATATTTTTTCCTCAACAAACTAGTTTTATCTGCAGATTGGGGTTATGTATGTATGTATTCTGTATCATCCGGAGCTGAGATAGTTCTGCCCTTCAATTAGAGACCTGTAATTGCGTTTCTTTTGGTCATCGGACGCCAGGCGATCAATAAAATATTCTTGGATACCTAAAATAAAACAAAACATAAACAGGTGTTGTTGTTGTTGTTTTTTTTAATCACGTAGCCTTTCCATAATGATTACATTTCGCGCTGCTAACGTCACACGTAACGTATGCTATATTACAGTGTTTAATCATACACTCCCTTATCTCCCTATTCCTCTATTCTTTCCTGCTTATCGCTCAAACAAATCATTATTTATAAATTAACATCAGCATTAATTTAAGATAGCTTCATTATTTATGGAAGGCCACTGTCTAACATCATCAATCCAGCTATAATGATGCTGTAGCGTCAGGTTACAATAACAGCGCTGCGGTGGCAGATTGACACCTGCCACCGCAGCGATGGCGCCGCCGCAAGATGGCGGCGCACACAAACCGGTCGCCAGATTCGTGTATAGTGCAGGGGTCTGCAACCTGTGGCTCTAGAGCCGCATGCGGCTCTTTAGCGCCGCCCTAGTGGCTCTAAAGAGCTTTTTCAAAAATGTTTGACCTTTTTTTCCCTTTTTTTCTTCTTTTTTTCCTCTTTTTTTCTTCTTTTTTCTTCTTTTCCTTTTTTTCTCTTTTTTCTTTTTTTTTCTTCTTTTTTCCTTTTTTTCTTCTTGTTTTTTTCCTTTTTTTCTCTTTTTTTCTTCCTTTTTCATTTCAACTTTTTTCTCGACATTTTTACTTTTTCTCAAAATTGTACTTTAAATTGTACAACATTAATCTCGACATTTCGACTTTTTTCTCGAAGTGCATTATGAAAAAAAAATCTTCCTCTAAAATATTATTTAGATTTTTCTCCTGTCTGGCCCTAATACTCTTCCATAGATTCGCGTAAAATAAAGAGTCATGTGGAAAGACATAAGCATGCTACATTTGCAGCCGAGGACCCAGTTATAACTAACATAGAAACATGCAGCATGTGTTTCTTCATTCTAAGGCTTATACAAGACTTTTCATTTTTTGCGGCTCCAGACGTATTTGTTTTTTGTTTTTTTTGGTCCAATATGGCTCTTTCAACATTTTGTGTTGCCGACCCCTGATATAGGAGAACGGACCACAAGAATATAGCGTGGATTGAAAATAAAAGTTAAGCACTGAACTACATGTGTCTCCCGTCTGAGCATGTTACTAAAACCAAACATATCCAACGCCTCTTTATTCTTCCTTTAACGTGCGCGGCGTCAGCGCGTTGTGCCGCATTAAATGTAGTCCGGGTGAAACACCTGCTTTGACCTGCAAAATTAAACAATTCCTCGAGGCAGAGAAGATTCCTCCATCATTTTTTGTAATCGAATTACTCGAATTATTCGAGGAATCATTTCAGCCCTACTTAGTTTTCATATATATTTTGAGAGAAACTCCAGAAAACAGATTTCTGGGTTTTCAGAGTTTTCCGTTGGACCTGCAGGAGTCCAAGTTCTGGTCCCTGAGGGACTAAAACCTGGACCCAGGTTCGGGTCGGTAATCCCCGACCCGTCTGGAGGTCCAGATTTAATTGGAGGGCGTTCTGTTGTCATGGCGACGGAGGAGAAACCTGCTGACCCCCTAATGGAAAAGTCAATGCTAATGGCTGGGGGGGGGGGGGCACTAGGACCCGGGGGGGGGAACAGCTGATCAGCTGGTTGTTTAACCGGGAACTTTTACAGTTCAGAGATTTCAAGGAGAGAAACTACGGTGGCCGACGAGGGCCAAACGCACTGCAACGGCCTAATGCGTCTCAGTTAAGGAAAACGGCTTCAAGTACAGAAACGATTCAAATTCACAAACTCAAAACGAGGAACAAAAAGAGGAACGTGGTGCAAATGAAAAAACAAAGACAAATGCAGCATCATCAAACGCTGCAAATAGAGAAACGATGCAAAGCACAAAACGATATAAAACAAGAAACCATCTTCAAAAGAAAAAACATCCATGGTTTAGACATACAACGGGAACGGTAATGTGGTTTATATCACTGTACAACGCTGTACATTATGAGACGTTTCTTTATTATATTTTAACGTTACAGTCAGCTGTTCGGTCTCTCTACATCCCGTGTGTCTGTCCATTGAGCTGTTACGCTGAGTACCTGAGCTGTTACCCCTGCAGTGTTGCCAACTTAGCGACTTTGTCGCTAGATTTAGCGACTTTTCAGACCCCTATAGCGACTTTCTTTCAAAAAAGCGACTAGCGACAAATCTAGCGACTTTTTCTGGTGTTATTGGAGACTTATCTGGTGGGCAGAGCAGAGCAGAGAGGAGACCCTCACCACTCCGCGTCCAGACTGCAAATGAAATGCGCTTGCAGAGCAGGATGTAAATGTAAACGCTTCTTTTTTCTTTTGGGTCACTTTGCCGGTCCCAAGCCCGGATAAAGGAGGAGGGTTGGTTGTAGAGCTAGCAATTTCACCCTAACAATCTTTTGATTAAATTTGCTGTTATAACATTTAACAATACAGGACAAAACTGATGTGTGTAATGTGGATCTAGACAAAGCATTAAAATCATTAAATGTTGTTAATGTTGAAATTATTTTTGTACATTTGTAGTTCTAAACATATTTAGGGTTTTTTTTACTCACTTTTGTCTCTCTCACGACGTTATTCCTCTCTCCTACAGCGTCCATTACAGTTATATGCAAATTGCCAATTATGCAAATTAGGCGATGACGTCATTTAGCGACTTCTAGCGACTTTTGGGACAGCCAATAGCTACTTTCCTTACTGAGGAGTTGGAAACACTGGCCCCCTGCAGGTTTGGTAACCGGTTATGAAGCGTTTTTCTTTTGAATTGTTGTTTTTTTTTCCAGTGATGAGTCTTGTTTTAAGTGTAATGAGATTTTTTTTACTAAAATGAGAAATTATAACTATCACCAGAAAAACAACACCAGAAAAATAACTTATTTGACAATTTTCACCTGTTTCAAGTACATTTTCACTAGAATTAAGTAGAAAATCTGCCAGTGGGACAAGATTTATCTTCTTATTACGAGCAAAAAAATCTTGTTCCACTGGCAGATTTTTCTACTTATTTCAAGTGAAAATCTACTTGAAACAGGTGAAAATGGTTGTTTTTTCCAGTGATGAGTCTTGTTTTAAGTGTAATGAGATTTTTTTTTACTAAAATGAGACATTTTAACTAGAAATAAGACAAATATTCTTGTGAAGATTGTGAGTTTTTGCAGTGATCCATGTTACTTATCCTGTGAAGGACAGAGTCATATTGATAAGTTCAGAAAAGTGTTTTTTATTGTTGTGTTTTGATGTATTTGATGTAAGCCCAGTGGATATTTAAAGCTTACAGAAGGCTGCATTTAACTGCTGCTATGTCATTCCTGCAGTATTTCTGCAGCTGTTTTGGCCAGTGCTATTATTTGTAATATATTATATTATTTGTAATCAGCACAAACAACTCCAGTTCTGTAAATACAGGTGGACACGCCCCTTTCTGGATCTCAGGTTTTTACTGCTGATACCACAGGTCCTGGTTCTGGACCTGCAGATTCTGGACCTGGTCCTGGGTCCCCCCGTCACGTGACTCTCGGCTCCTCCCACCTGAGCTCACCTGCAGCTCCCACTGCGCCTGCGCACACCAGCTCCAGCAGCCATCTGTCCCGACTCCCGACAGGCGCGTGCCCGCGGGCTGCCCCCCCGCGGGCACGCGCCCGCCGTGCTGGAGCTCCAGTCATCAGAACTCCGGAGGTTCGGAGGAGACAGGTCCGGACCAGCGGAACCGGTGACACCCGGACCAGAACCAGGACCAGGACCTGCAGAACCAGAAACAGAACCAGAACCAGAACCAGGACCAGGACCAGGACCTGCAGAACCAGACCCAGGACCAGAACCAGAACCAGGACCAGGACCAGGACCTGCAGAACCAGGACCAGGACCAGGACCAGGACCAGCTCCTGGACCCGAGGTAAATCCGAACCGGGTTTTGGACTGAGATTAGTAGAAAAAAAGTTTTAAACGTGTTTCTCCACAAACGCCAGACCGAAATAATTATAAAGTTCCAATATAAAAGTTCCAAATATAAATATTTGGAACTTTAAAGTTTTATTCCAATGTTTTTTTTTTGTTTGTTTTTTTGATGGTGGGTAAACCATGATTACAAATGATTACAAATCTTCACATCTTCACATTATGCAATTTGACGTTGAATTTGACGTTGAATATAAACAACATATAAAGAGTATAACTCAAATAAAAAACTAAACAAAAAGCACAACCCATTATAACCAGCCAGGGGGATGAATTTATAACAGAAAGCCAAAACATTTACATTTATGGTTTTGATTGCTTTTGAATTAGTAGAAAACTTAATAGAGTCCATTTATTCCAAAGTTCTGATTCAGCTGATGAGGAGTAATGACGGCACTGGTCGGTTCCAGGTCCCAGGACCGGTTCCAGGTTCCAGGACCGGTTCCAGGTCCCAGGACCGGTTCCAGGTTCCAGGTTCCAGGACCGGTTCCAGGTTCTTTTGGGTTTAACTTATTCAGTAAAACCAGACTTAGATGGGACTGAAACTGTAACCGTCCCATAATCATAATGGCGGTTCTAGATTTTTCTGAAACAGGGGCCGTTATGGGGCCAAATGTAACTTCAGGGGCCAAATGTAACTTCAGGGGCCAAATGTAACTTCAGGGCCAAATGTAACTTCAGGGGCTAAATGTAACTTCAGGGGCCAAATGTAACTTCAGGGGCCACATGTAACTTCAGGGGCCAAATGTAACTTCAGGGGCCAAATGTAACTTCAGGGGCCAAATGTAACTTCAGGGGCCAAATGTAACTTCAGGGGCCACATGTAACTTCAGGGGCTAAATGTAACTTCAGGGGCCAAATGTAACTTCAGGGGCCACATGTAACTTCAGGGGCCAAATGTAACTTCAGGGGCCAAATGTAACTTCAGGGGCCAAATGTAACTTCAGGGGCCAAATGTAACTTCAGGGGCCAAATGTAACTTCAGGGGCCACATGTAACTTCAGGGGCCAAATGTAACTTCAGGGGCCAAATGTAACTTCAGGGCCAAATGTAACTTCAGGGGCCACATGTAACCTTCAGGGCCAAATGTAACTTCAGGGGCCAAATGTAACGTTCAGGGGCCACATGTAACTTCAGGGGCCAAATGTAACTTCAGGGGCCAAATGTAACTTCAGGGGCCACATGTAACTTCAGGGGCTAAATGTAACTTCAGGGGCCAAATGTAACTTCAGGGGCCACATGTAACTTCAGGGGCCAAATGTAACTTCAGGGGCCAAATGTAACTTCAGGGGCCAAATGTAACTTCAGGGGCCAAATGTAACTTCAGGGGCCACATGTAACTTCAGGGGCCAAATGTAACTTCAGGGGCCAAATGTAACTTCAGGGCCAAATGTAACTTCAGGGGCCACATGTAACCTTCAGGGCCAAATGTAACTTCAGGGGCCAAATGTAACTTCAGGGGCCACATGTAACTTCAGGGGCCAAATGTAACTTCAGGGGCCAAATGTAACTTCAGGGGCCAAATGTAACTTCAGGGGCCAAATGTAACTTCAGGGGCCAAATGTAACTTCAGGGGCCACATGTAACTTCAGGGGCCAAATGTAACTTCAGGGGCCAAATGTAACTTCAGGGCCAAATGTAACTTCAGGGGCCACATGTAACCTTCAGGGCCAAATGTAACTTCAGGGGCCAAATGTAACTTCAGGGGCCACATGTAACTTCAGGGGCCAAATGTAACTTCAGGGGCCACATGTAACTTCAGGGGCCACATGTAACCTTCAGGGCCAAATGTAACTTCAGGGGCCAAATGTAACTTCAGGGGCCACATGTAACCTTCAGGGGCCAAATGTAACTTCAGGGGCCAAATGTAACTTCAGGGGCCACATGTAACCTTCAGGGGCCAAATGTAACTTCAGGGGCCAAATGTAACTTCAGGGGCCACATGTAACCTTCAGGGGCCACATGTAACTTCAGGGGCCAAATGTAACTTCAGGGGCCAAATGTAACTTCAGGGGCCACATGTAACCTTCAGGGGCCAAATGTAACTTCAGGGGCCAAATGTAACTTCAGGGGCCAAATGTAACTTCAGGGGCCAAATGTAACTTCAGGGGCCAAATGTAACTTCAGGGGCCACATGTAACCTTCAGGGGCCACATGTAACTTCAGGGGCCACATGTAACTTCAGGGGCCACATGTAACCTTCAGGGGCCACATGTAACTTCAGGGGCCAAATGTAACTTCAGGGGCCAAATGTAACTTCAGGGGCCACATGTAACCTTCAGGGGCCAAATGTAACTTCAGGGGCCAAATGTAACTTCAGGGGCCACATGTAACTTCAGGGGCTAAATGTAACTTCAGGGGCCAAATGTAACTTCAGGGGCCACATGTAACTTCAGGGGCCAAATGTAACTTCAGGGGCCAAATGTAACTTCAGGGGCCAAATGTAACTTCAGGGGCCAAATGTAACTTCAGGGGCCAAATGTAACTTCAGGGGCCACATGTAACTTCAGGGGCCAAATGTAACTTCAGGGGCCAAATGTAACTTCAGGGCCAAATGTAACTTCAGGGGCCACATGTAACCTTCAGGGCCAAATGTAACTTCAGGGGCCAAATGTAACGTTCAGGGGCCACATGTAACTTCAGGGGCCAAATGTAACTTCAGGGGCCAAATGTAACTTCAGGGGCCACATGTAACTTCAGGGGCTAAATGTAACTTCAGGGGCCAAATGTAACTTCAGGGGCCACATGTAACTTCAGGGGCCAAATGTAACTTCAGGGGCCAAATGTAACTTCAGGGGCCAAATGTAACTTCAGGGGCCAAATGTAACTTCAGGGGCCACATGTAACTTCAGGGGCCAAATGTAACTTCAGGGGCCAAATGTAACTTCAGGGCCAAATGTAACTTCAGGGGCCACATGTAACCTTCAGGGCCAAATGTAACTTCAGGGGCCAAATGTAACTTCAGGGGCCACATGTAACTTCAGGGGCCAAATGTAACTTCAGGGGCCAAATGTAACTTCAGGGGCCAAATGTAACTTCAGGGGCCAAATGTAACTTCAGGGGCCAAATGTAACTTCAGGGGCCACATGTAACTTCAGGGGCCAAATGTAACTTCAGGGGCCAAATGTAACTTCAGGGCCAAATGTAACTTCAGGGGCCACATGTAACTTCAGGGGCCAAATGTAACTTCAGGGGCCACATGTAACTTCAGGGGCCACATGTAACTTCAGGGGCCAAATGTAACTTCAGGGGCCACATGTAACTTCAGGGGCCACATGTAACCTTCAGGGCCAAATGTAACTTCAGGGGCCAAATGTAACTTCAGGGGCCACATGTAACCTTCAGGGGCCAAATGTAACTTCAGGGGCCAAATGTAACTTCAGGGGCCACATGTAACTTCAGGGGCCACATGTAACCTTCAGGGCCAAATGTAACTTCAGGGGCCAAATGTAACTTCAGGGGCCACATGTAACCTTCAGGGGCCAAATGTAACTTCAGGGGCCACATGTAACCTTCAGGGCCAAATGTAACTTCAGGGGCCAAATGTAACTTCAGGGGCCACATGTAACTTCAGGGGCCAAATGTAACTTCAGGGGCCACATGTAACTTCAGGGGCCACATGTAACCTTCAGGGCCAAATGTAACTTCAGGGGCCAAATGTAACTTCAGGGGCCACATGTAACCTTCAGGGGCCAAATGTAACTTCAGGGGCCAAATGTAACTTCAGGGGCCACATGTAACCTTCAGGGCCAAATGTAACTTCAGGGGCCAAATGTAACTTCAGGGGCCACATGTAACCTTCAGGGGCCAAATGTAACTTCAGGGGCCAAATGTAACTTCAGGGGCCACATGTAACCTTCAGGGGCCAAATGTAACTTCAGGGGCCAAATGTAACTTCAGGGGCCAAATGTAACTTCAGGGGCCACATGTAACCTTCAGGGGCCACATGTAACTTCAGGGGCCACATGTAACTTCAGGGGCCACATGTAACCTTCAGGGGCCACATGTAACTTCAGGGGCCAAATGTAACTTCAGGGGCCAAATGTAACTTCAGGGGCCACATGTAACCTTCAGGGGCCAAATGTAACTTCAGGGGCCAAATGTAACTTCAGGGGCCAAATGTAACTTCAGGGGCCACATGTAACCTTCAGGGGCCACATGTAACTTCAGGGGCCACATGTAACTTCAGGGGCCACATGTAACCTTCAGGGGCCACATGTAACCTTCAGGTTCCAACAGTTTTACCAGCACTTTCATCCAGAAACAGCTGCTTGACTGAACATCAATTGGCGACGATGCAATAAACACATTATCCAGCAGGGGGCAGTAAAACAGGAAACACATCAAGACGCCATGCCAAAAGGCTGGGACTGCAGTGTTTTTTATACAGGACTGTCTCAGAAAATTAGAATATTGTGATAAAGTTCTTTATTTTCTGTAATGCAATTAAAAAAACAAAAATGTCATACATTCTGGATTCATTACAAATCAACTGAAATATTACAAGCCTTTTATTATTTTAATATTGCTGATTATGGTTTACAGTTTAAGATTAAGATTCCCAGAATATTCTATTCTATTCTATTTTTTGAGATAGGATATTTGAGTTTTCTTAAGCTGAAAAACCATGATCAGCAATATTAAAATAATAAAAGGCTTGCAATATTTCAGTTGATTTGTAATGAATCCAGAATGTATGACATTTTAGTTTTTTTAATTGCATTAAAGAAAATCACAATATTCTAATTTTTCTGAGACAGTCCTGTATAGGCTACTTAATATTTGTACAATTGTACAAATGACCAACTCTACTTCTTGTATTAATTAGCAGCTGTAGGCATTTGGGTACTAAAACAAGTTAGAACTTCGGTAGACCCTTAAACTGCATTTATCCTCTATGCAATAATAATAATAATAATGACTTGGATTTATATAGCGCCCTTCTAGGCACCCAGAGAGCTTTACAGAAATCATTATTCATCCATACACATTCTCACTGGTGGTGGTAAAGCTACAATTTGTAGCCAGAGCTGCCCTGGGGCAGACTGACAGAAGCGTGGCTGCCATATCGCGCCTAACGGCCCCTCCGACCACCACCAACATTCACACACATTCAAACACATTCACACGGGGCAAGGTGGGTAAGGTGTCTTGCCCAAGGACACTACGACAGCAAACTGGGACAGAGCGGGATTCGAACCGCCGACCTTCGGATCATTGGACGACCCGCTCTACCACCTGAGCTACCTGAGCTACTGCCGCCCCATTTTCAATGAATGCCGTTTCCTGAACAATAAATTGTACTCAGGGCTATAAATTAACTTTTTTCTTCATCACTGGCCAAGTTTGGCTGGGAGATGTTAATTGTACTAGCCCAGGAGTTGGCAACCCGCGGCTCTTTACCGCCGCCCTAGTGGCTCTTGGAGCTTTTCAAAAATGTTTGACCTTTTTTTCTTTTTTTTTCCCCTTTTTTTCTTCTTTTTTCTTCTTTTTCCTTTTTCTTTTTTTCTCTTTTTTTCATTTTTTTCTCTTTTTTCTTCTTTTTTATTTTCCCTTTTTTTCTTTTTTCCTTTTTTTTCTCTTTTTTTCTTCCTTTTTAATCTCAACATTTTGACTTTTTTCTAAAAATTTTGACTTTTTTCTCGACATTTCGACTTTTTTCTCGAGATTGTACTTCAACATTAATTTCGAGATTTCGTCTTTTTCCTCGACATTTCGACTTTTTTTTGGACATTTTGACTTTTTTCTCGACATTTCGATTTTTTTCTTGACATTTCGCCATTTGCCTTCATTCTAAGGCTCATACAAGACTTTTCATTTTTTGCGGCTCCAGACATATTTGTTTTTTGTGTTTTTGGTCCAATATGGCTCTAAAACATTTTGGGTTGCCGGCCCCTGATCTAGCCGAACATACAATAACTATCAGTCAAAGTGTGTAAACTTTCTTTTCTACCAGCCAAACTGAATTTAAGCAGCATTTGGCCGTGTTGATTGGTTTGCTGGTGTTCATTTAAAGCCCTGGTAGTTCTGGTTATGTCTTATCTGCTACACCGTTTACTCTGACTGGTGAGGAATGACTGGGACTAGTAAACTGGTTTTTACTCTGACTGGTGAGGAATGACTGGGACTAGTAAACTGGTTTTTACTCTGACTGGTGAGGAATGACTGGGACTAGTAAACTGGTTTTTACTCTGACTGGTGAGGAATGACTGGGACTAGTAAACTGGTTTTTACTCTGACCTGGTGAGGAATGACTGGGACTGTGGCTAGCTGTGTGTTTTGGGAGAAAATCATTTAAGTCTCCAGAGTGGTCGGCTGCACAAAATGAATCACACACACACACACTCGCTTTTGCTATAATGATATATGAATACCTTTATTACCACAAGAAAAGCAAGCATTGCATAGAAGACACACCCACAATTGCTCTTTTGCTAGGATAAATGTGTCAAGTTATCCAAAAACATGCATGCTAGGTAAATTGGTGATTCTAAATTGCCCGTTGGTGTGAGTGTGTCTGGTTGTTTGTGTGGACTGCGGGTGGAAACTAGCATTTCTGCTAAACCCGGTGTATTTACACTGCTTAATGTAGTGTACATTAATATGCATTGCCCCTAAATAAACTTTGAAACATCCCCCACAAATGGTAGAGCAAGATCACTGACAATTACACAGGGCTGGGCCTTATAACTCTTACCTCGACACAGAAGGACTGGAGAGCCGAACAGTCCTGGCAGAGTAGCCAAAAAAACCCGGCTGGGCGTCGTGCACTAGACCCGCAGCTGACTCTGCTCCAACCTCCGGCTGTCGCCGTCTTTATAACTTTACTAAGTCTTGGCCTCCCGCCACGTAGCTCGCGTCCCACAGGAACTCAGTCCCGTGTGAACAAGCGCCTCTCTCACAGTTACATTTGTTATAATAAACAGCAGGTGCAGAGCTGATATGAGCGTCCTTCGACCGGACCGAGACTCTGTTTTGGGAATTCAGGGCATTTTCCAGGACACAAAATATATATTTCTCCCTTCATTCCACCTCTGGCCGGAAAATGTCCTAATTCAAAAACAAGCATAATACATGAGCATAATTAATATGAAAAGTTGAATTCAGGGCATTCCAGGACACAAAACATATTCTACCTTTCACTGTGGCTAGCTGTGGCTACCTGTGGTTAGCTGTGGCTAGCTATGGTTACCTGTGGCTAGCTGTGGCTAGCTGTGGTTACCTGTGGCTACCTGTGGCTAGCTGTGGCTACCTGTGGCTAGCTATGGTTACCTGTGGTTAGCTGTGGCTAGCTGTGGTTACCTGTGGCCAGCTGTGGTTAGCTGTGGCTAGCTGTGGCTAGCTGTGGTTACCTGTGGCTACCTGTGGCTAGCTATGGTTACCTGTGGTTAGCTGTGGCTAGCTGTGGTTACCTGTGGTTAGCTGTGGCTAGCTGTGGCTAGCTATGGTTACCTGTGGTTAGCTGTGGTTAGCTATGGTTACCTGTGGTTAGCTGTGGCTAGCTGTGGTTACCTGTGGCTAGCTGTGGTTAGCTGTGGCTAGCTGTGGTTAGCTGTGGTTACCTGTGGTTACCTGTGGTTAGCTGTGGCTAGCTGTGGTTAGCTGTGGTTACCTGTGGTTAGCTGTGGCTAGCTGTGGCTAGCTGTGGTTAGCTGTGGTTACCTGTGGTTAGCTGTTGTTAGCTGTGGCTAGCTGTGGGTACCTGTGGCTAGCTGTTGTTAGCTGTGGCTAGCTGTGGCTAGCTGTGGTTACCTGTGGTTACCTGTGGCTAGCTGTTGTTAGCTGTGGCTAGCTGCTGTTAGCTGTGGCTAGCTGTGGCTGGCTGTTAGCTGTTGTTAGCTGTGGCTAGCTGTTGTTAGCTGTGGTTACCTGTGGTTAGCTGTGGTTAGCTGTGGCTAGCTGTGGCTAGCTGTTGTTAGCTGTGGCTAGCTGTGGTTACCTGTGGTTACCTGTGGCTAGTTGTTGTTAGCTGTGGCTAGCTGTTGTTAGCTGTGGTTAGCTGTGGCTAGCTGTGGCTAGCTGTTAGCTGTGGCTAGCTGTTGTTAGCTGTGGCTAGCTGTGGCTAGCTGTGGTTACCTGTGGTCAGCTGTGGCTAGCTGTGGTTAGCTGTGGCTAGCTGTTGTTAGCTGTGGCTAGCTGTGGCTAGCTGTTGTTAGCTGTGGCTAGCTGTGGCTAGCTGTTGTTAGCTGTGGCTAGCTGTGGCTAGCTGTTGTTAGCTGTGGTTAGCCGCTAAGCTCCAGCAGCACTGATGTGCCACAGCGACTCACCCAGTTCAGCTCTCTTCATGGAGGTTTTCTTCTTCTTCTTCTTCTTCTTCTTCTTCTTCTTCTTCTTCTTCTTCTCCTAACTCTCGCTCCTCCTCCAGGACTCGGTCGTGGGCCGTGGGATTGGTGAGGTTTCCATGGAAACCCTGGCCTCCGTTTGGGCCCGTGACCCCACCGACCTCCAGAACCGCGATGAGCAGAACCAGGACCCGGCAGGACCGTTGGGTGAGTCCGAGCTAACGGTTCAGTTCTGACTCCAACGATGACAGCATGACGTCTGCCAGCCAATCAGGGTCCAGATCCAGACCTGCAGGTCCTCTACTGACCCCGATGACGTCACAGCAGGTTCTTGTTCAAACCGGCTGCAGTTCCTCCAGAGGCCACTAGAGGGCGGTAAAGTCGATACGTCTGCTGGTCCTGCAGGACATGAATGAGACGTTTAATTTAAACTATATTCAAGCAAAATCATCCAACACTTGTAATGTTTACGATCATGTTTGTTATCAATGATATTAATACAATAATAATAATAATAATAATATTATATATTAATGATATAATAGCACAAATTCTAGTTTACTTTCTAATCCAGGTTCTAGTTTAGTTTCTAATCCAGGTGTTAAAAGAACCTCTTCTTCCATCGTTGGGTCAGAACATCTCAACAAACCCAATAAACCCGTTTAGAGCTTGGTGTCATGAGGACTTTAGAACTTTAAGGGTTTTAATGGTGCCTCCTCCTGTTCCAGCAGGGTCCCAGCGGGTTCCCGGACCTCCTCCCGCCGGCCGGTTCTGGACGGGTCAGCTGTCCCCCCATCTCCAGAGGAACAGACAGGTCCTGACGCCGGTTCTGTAGGTGAGACCCAGGACGGTGAGGGACGTGGACTGACGGGTTTTTCCCTGTTCCAGCTGCAGGACCTGCTGGTCCAGCGGGACCAGGAACTGACCCGGCTGCAGCAGGAAAACCTCCGGCTCCGGGAGTTCCTCAGCTCCTCGCTGGTGAGGAACCTGCAGCAGAACAAGGTGGGTCCAGATCCAGACCTGCAGGTCCTCTACAGACCACTAGGGTCTAGATTCAATTCAATTCAATTTTATTTATATAGCGTCTAATACAACAAAAGTTGTCTCTAGACGCTTTCCAGAGACCCAGAACATGAACGTAAACCCCCGAGCAGTTATTACATAAACAATGGCAGGTAAAAACTCCCCTAGTGGGAGAAAAACCTTAAGCCAAACAGTGCCAAGGAAAAACTCCCCTTTAGGAGGAAAGAAACCTGGACCAGGACCAGGATCATAAGGGGGGACCCTCCTGCTGAGGGCCAGACTGGGGGTCAGGGACGTCAACAGCACAGCAGGCAGGTGGAAGCAGCAGCGGGATGACCGGGGATGGGGACCGCAGGCAGGTGGAAGCAGCAGCGGGATGACCGGGGATGGGGACCGCAGGCAGGTGGAAGCAGCAACGGGATGACCGGGGGTGGGGACCGCAGGCCAGCACGCAGCTCCCGAAGCTCCGGCCCAATCAGCAAGTCCGAGGTTGAGGTGCAGGGTCGGGGAAAGGTTGAGAAGGGGCAGGGCCAGGGAGAGGAGTCTTGAGGGACAAATCTCTCCCCTGCCTGACCGGGCCGTTACCCTGCCCCTCTCACTCCCACGCTGCAGGATCCGGTGTTGTGCATTCAGAGATGCTCTTTGCCACCAGCAGAGGATGCTGCACCATGTACAAAAGAGAAGAAAGAGAAGAAAGGGGGGGCCAGCACAAGAAACTATAGGAGCGACTATAACACACTAGAGTTTACATGACCTAGAGATTTACCAACACCAGCTAGAGGTTTACTAAACACTAACTATAGGCTTTACTAAACAGAAAGGTTTTAAGTTTAGTTTTAAAGGTGGAGGTGGTGTCAGCCTCCTTAACCCAGATTGGAAGTTGGTTCCAAAGTAATGGTGCCTGATAGCAGAACGCCCGCCCTCCAAATCTACATTTAAATACTCTAGGAACTACGAGTAAACCTGCACTCCGAGAACGGAGAGCTCTGCCAGGAACATAAGGCACTATCAGGTCTTGCAAATAATGCGGAGCTAAGCCATTTTGGGCTTTATACGCAAGTAATATAATTTTTAATTGGATTCTGAATTTTACGGGTAACCAATGGAGCGACGCTAACCCTGGAGAGACGTGGTCTCTCCTGCTGATATCCAGACCTGCAGGTTCTCTACGGACCACTAGGGTCCAGATCCAGACCTGCAGGTCCTCTACGGACCACTAGGGTCCACATCCAGACCTGTAGGTCCTCTACCGACCCGTCGTCCTGGTAACCTTGTAGGTTTGTGGTTGTTTCAGTCCTGTGGTTCTGTCTCATTCTGTTCCCCACTCACAGAACTGGACCACCGGAGGGAGCACGGCGCTGAAGAGACCCCCCCAGACCTGGACCCAGCAGTCCCAGACCTCCAGACGGGTCAGCAAGAGGGTCTGCAGGAACCTCACCGCCCAGTTCTGCTCCGGATCCTGGGAGACTCCGCCCCGCCCTGAACCCGAACCCGACCTGGACCTCTGGGTCCTGAGGACGCTGGGACTGAAGGACCGGGACACCATCGATCCGTCCGGTGGATCTCCACCCGGGTCCGGGCTCCGAGGTCTGGGGTACGACGCCACCTCCACCCCCTTCCTGTCCCCTGAATCCACCCCCACCTCGTCCTCCGGCTCCCCGGCGTCCACGCCGTCTTCTGTCCACCGAGGACACCGGGCCGAGGCCCGGGACACGGGTCCTGGAGACGGGTCCGGATCCCTGGAGGACTTCCCTGCCGCCGGACCGACCAGGACCTACGAGCCTCCGGACCTGATCCTCCAGACCTACGACCCGACTACTGCCCTCCAGGTCTGCTCCATCACTGCCCTGAACCGGGTTGGTCTCCAACAAGGAACCTGCCCAGAACGCCAACGAAGAACCTGCCTAGAATCCCAACAAGGAACCTGCCTAGAACCCCAACAAGGAACCTGCCTAGAACCCCAACAAGGAACCTGCCCAGAACTCCAACAAGGAACCTGCCAAGAACTCCAACAAGGAACCTGCCAAGAACACCAACAAGGAACTTGCCAAGAACCCCAACAAGGAACTTGCCTAGAACCCCAACAAGGAACTTGCCAAGAACCCCAACAAGGAACCTGCGCAGAACCGCCATCGTTCTGGTCTCAAGAACCCCAACAAAGAACCTGCCTAGAACCCCAACAAAGAACCTGCCTAGAACCCCAACAAGGAACTTGCCAAGAACACCAACAAGGAACTTGCCTAGAACCCCAACAAGGAACCTGCCAAGAACCGGCATCGTTCTGGTCTCAAGAACCGCCACAAGGAACCTGCCTAGAACCGCCACAAGGAACCTGCCTAGAACCCCAACAAAGAACTTGCCAAGATCCCCAACAAGGAACTTGCCAAGAACACCAACAAGGAACCTGCCAAGAACCGCAACCCCAACAAGGAACCTGCCTAGAACCCCAAAAAGGAACTTGCCAAGAACCCCAACAAGGAACTTGCCAAGAACCGGCATCGTTCTGGTTTCAAGAACCGGCACAAGGAAACTGCCAAGAGCCGCAACCCCAACAAAGAACCTGCCAAGAACCGGCATTGTTCTGGTCTCAAGAACCGGCACAAGGAACCTGCGAAGAACCGCAACCCCAACAAAGAACCTGCCAAGAACCCCAACAAGGAACCTGCAAAGAACCGCAACCGTTCTTGTCTCCAGAACCGCGACCGTTTTGGTCTCCAGAACCCCAACCGTTCTGGTCTCCAGAACCCCAACCGTTCTGGTCTCCAGAACCGCCCAGGTACCGGTCTCCGGTGCTGGACGGCCTTTCTCCCCCAGAAGGAGCCACTCTCCCACCGATGTGGTCCCAGACCGCCGTCCCACCGATGTGGTCCCGGAGCACCGTCCCAGACCCCCCTCGGGTTCCTGCCGGTGGCCGGAGCCTCAAGAGTCCGCCAGCAGCCTCCCGGCCCCCGTCCGCCCCACAGACCCCCCCCAGACCCCCGGATCTGGCCTTCAGCATGTCCCTGAGCCCGTCCAGCAGCGTGAAGACCCACAGCTTCCCCCAGGGCCAGGCCTTCGTCAGGAGGGGGCCCGGGGGCCGCTGGAACTTCACCTGGGTGCCCACGTAGAACCCCTAGGCCAGGGGGGGCCAACCAGTCAGAGGCTAAGAGCCACAATTGGTTACTGTGTTACTGCAAAGAGCCACATCAACTACCCATGATCCTTCACTCCTGCTCTCTCTGAGACACAAAAATACCATTAGAAAACGGCAAGGTGAAATCGTGCAATCTGATTGGTTGTTAACTGTGGTATAATGAGCGTATACCACGGCTTCTATTCTAAAGCCTTATCACAGCAGATCATTCCGTGTCAGGGAAGCAACAATGTATTCATGACAACAACCAACTGTTACATATTTCTTTTGACGGTTACAGCAGGTGGCAAAAAGTAGCTGGTGTTACAGTTTATTTTTTATTTTCGTTAACAATTAATTATGCATGTTCACGGTAAACTGTGATTTCCGGGGAGGAGCTAACGATGGATGGATGGATTGAAGAGTGCCTTTCTCCGAAAGAAAAGACGAGCAAAAGACGACATGCAGAACTACATCTGGAGAGATGGGACTATTTTTTTCCACAGTGGAGCTATTTTTACTGGATAATATGTATTTCTGATTAATTAAAAACAACATAAAGTAGACTGTGTATTCCTCTTTCATATTTACATTATTGGATTATAAAATGCTTTATAAAAGAAATACAACACTTGGCGTCGGGCCGGAGACGCCGCTCAGCTGTGATATAATGAGCGTAAACCACGGCCTGTGGTATAATGATCGTATACCACGGCCTGTGATATAATGATCGTATACCACGGCCTGTGATATAATGATCGTATACCACGGCCTGTGATATAATGAGCTTATACCACGGCCTGTGATATAATGATCGTATACCACGGCCTGTGATATAATGATCGTATACCACGGCCTGTGATATAATGATCGTATACCACGGCCTGTGATATAATGATCGTATAACACGGCCTGTGGAATAATGAGCGTATACCACGGCGTGTGGTATACGCTCCCTGCCATTTTGAGAGTGGATTTTTTTCCCCCCCCAAGTTATTTGCGTCACAAATGCAAAAGGCGATTTACGTACACCTTCCCCTGTACAGCGACGCAGGTTCGATTCCAGTCGCGGCATATTTTGTCCCCACTTCCTACGTGTCTGTCTTTCACTACACTTATCAAAAAAAGTCGCAAGAGCCGCCTGACACCGGGAAAAGAGTCGCATGCGGCTCGCGAGCCGCGGGTTGGCCACCCCTGGTCTAGGGTCCTGGATATCTGTTCCAGGCCAAATCCGCTTGGTGCCGGCCTGCTGGACTTAAGTCCTGGTCGTATTGAGAAAGGGGGGTCTTTTTTTTTCTTTCTACCTTGTCTGCACTAGGGCTGGGCGATATATCGAGATTTTAATATATATCGATATATTTTCAAACGCGATATGGTACGAGACAATATCGTTTATATCAATTTTAAAAAAAAATTATGATTTTGATATAGCTTATTTTGTGACAAATTGACTTGAATGTTTTATTTGAGATTTGCACAAATGTTTTGTTATTTGCTGTCAACCTCAGTGGAAAGGTCTGCCTGTTACTGTCTACATTGTATTAATTGCAGTGTATTTTAATTTAATTGTTATGCAGGAAAGGTAAATTTGTTTTATTTTATTCAAGAAGCATTTTTATTCTATATATATGGGCAGTTTATTTTTATTTCATTTGTTTTATACATTTAGATATTGTGCAGACCTCTGTTAATAAAGGAACCTGTGTGACATTTGGCACGAGGGTTTGTATTAAAACCCCAATTATGGCAGAGAAAAAATATCGATATATATCGAGTATCGCCATTCAGCTAGAAAATATTGAGATATGACTTTTGGTCCATATCGCCCAGCCCTAGTCTGCACACATATTAATGGTTGATACCATGCCGGTAAAAACCTAAGGCGCATATATATATATATATATATATATATATATATATATATATATATATATATATATATATATGTGTGCATTATTACTATAGTTAATATGTATACATATATACAAACCCAGTGAATTTTTTTGTTTTTTTGGGGGGGGGGGGGGGGGGCGACATCCACTGCCAATCCAGGAAGCAGGAACACAGGGAGGCACACGTCAAGCACTGGAAATCTGCAACAAAAACCACAAACGAAACACAAAACCGACACAGAGCCGACCAAAACACGAGCAGCAATCGACCCAAATCTCGAGATCCGATCACAGTCTGAGCTAAGCTACCGCTAACTAACCCCAAAAACTACAGAGCAAGCATGCAGGTGAACAAGCCAGTGTGTATGTCTATGTGTGTGTGTGCGTGAGCCGTGTGTGTGTGTGTGTGTGTGTGTGTGTGTGTGTGTGTGTGTGTGTGTGAGGGGTTGGGGGTGTATACGTGCGTGTGTGTGTGTGTTTATGTCTGTCTGTGTGTGTGTGTGTGTGTGTGAGAGAGAGCGTGTATATGTGTGGCTAAGTGTGTGTATGTGTGCATGTATGAATATATGTATGTGTGTGTGTATGTGTGTGTGTGTGTGTGTGTGTGTGTGTGTGTGTGTGTGTGTGTGTGTGTGTGTGTGTGTATATGAGTGTGTGTGTGTATAATCCTATCAAAGCTCCACCTGAAGTGTATCTATAGTGGGGGAGGGGGGAGAGCAACCCCGCCACCCGCGAAACGAGAGGCCGACGAGGAAGAACCCGGAACCCAGGCCACCGGCAACCCCACAGAGGGGAGAAGTAGGAGGGAGGCAACTCACCGCCAGCGAGGTCCCCCCCTCCTGGATAGCTGTTCCAGGCCAAATCTGCTTGGATTGAGAAAGGGGGGTCTTAAAGACCCCTGAGTTCCTCTCGAGGACCAAACACCTGGATCTGGAGGTCTGATGGAGCCCCGCTTCTCTCGTTCCTTTTGTGATCCTTTTCTTGAACCAACCAGAGTCCAGATGACCCGAGTCGAGCCTTTGATTTATCGTAGAAACCATTTGATGTCCTGAAGCTGCTGCCAGAAGAGCAGAACCGGCAGATCTGAACCGACGTCCTGGACGTTAAGACCACCAACCATTAATGTGTGCGTTTACATGGGAAGTTTCATTCCTCTTTAATTCAGAATAAAAATTAAATCCAATTTAAAATGATTAAAAATTACCATGTAAACACCTAATTCTGACGCCCCGTTTCCACGTAGCAAAAACGCTGGTGTTTTCATGCGTTTTGGCCGTTCGTTTACACGAAAACGAAGCTCAAAGTCACCAAAAACGATAATTTCTGAAAACTCCGGCCAAAGTGGAGATTTTCAAAAACTCCGTTTTCACGTTTGCTTGTAAACAGAGAGAAACAGAGATTTAGGCTTCAGAACGTCACCAGCGTCATGAGTCTGTGTTTACAATTTGTTTGGGCACCGTTTATATTTTCTTGTATTTTACCTGTTTTATATTCTAAAGTCACACTTAAAAGTAACTCCACTTCTCTGTCACTCCAAACGAAAGACTCTCGTTCCGTCTTGGAAGTAACTGGCAGTCCAGGCTGATTTATGGTTCCGCGTTACACCAACGCAGAGTCTACGGCGTAGGCTACGCGGCGACGCGCACCGTACGTAGGCTACGCCGTCCATTTAACCATATTATTCAGGCTTCACACGTGTCATTTGTTGATGTTTTTTTCCAGGATTCTGATTGGCTAGCATGACTTTATCTTCGCGTTACACTGCCCCCTGTAGGTTTGGCTGCTCATAGCACCTTAACAGTATTTATGCAGGTTCCTGGAAATTATGGTATTTTTCAAAACGTAGAGGGGGAAATATCTGTTTTTGTAAATACCCGGCTACGTGGAAACTTGGCCTGAATGAAAATGGCCATTCCGAATTAAACTTAATTCTGAAATAAGTGGCTGGTTTATTCCGGCTTATTTTAAATCCAAATAGTATAATTCCACGATCATGTATCCCCTCATTCCTCTTTAAATTAATCCCGGTCTTTCTTTTTGCTTGTTCCCTCCGGCGTCTGTCTCCATGATCTTATATTCCGCTGGGCTGGTTTTCCTTTTTTTTTTTTTTTTTACCTTGTCTGAACACATATTATTGATTGATACCATGACGGTAGAAACCAAAAGTGTATATATGTGCATTATTACTATATTTAATATATATACATATATATACGCACACATATGCGTACACATACATAAATATACACATACAAACCCAGTGTTTTTTTTGTTTTTTTTTTTGAGGGGGGGGGTGACGACATCCACTGCCAATCCAGGAAGCAGGAACACACGGAGACACACGTCTCGTGGAAATCTGCAACAAAAAAAAACCCACAAACAAAGCACGAAACCGGCACGGAGCCAACCAAAACAATAACAGCAATCGACCTAAATCTTGAGATCTGATCGCAGTCTGAGCTAAGCTATCGCTACCGCTACCTAAACCCAAAAACTAGAGAGCCAGCATGCAGGTGAACAAGCCAGTGTGTATGTCTATGTGTGTGTGTGTGTGTGTGTGTGTGTATATGCATGTGACTAAGTGACTATATGTGTGTGTGTGTGTGTGTGTGTGTGTGTGTGTGTGTGTGTGTGTGTGTGTGTGTGTGTGTGTGTAATAAACCAAACAAAGCTCCACCTGAAGTGTATCTATAGTGGGGGAGGGGGGGGAGCAACCCCGCCACCCGCGAGACCAGAGGCCGACACGGAAGAGCCCGGAACCCAGGCCACCGGCAACCCCACAGAGGGGAGAAGTAGGAGGGAGGCAACCCACCGCCTGCGAGGCCCCCCCCCCCCCCCCCCGGTGGCGGCCGAGGGGGCCCGCGGGCGGGGCCCCCACGGCGCGGGAAGAAGCAGCCAGGGATCCCGCGGCGGCGGACCGCAACCCAGGCAATCCCCGACCACCCGGTCCGGGCCGGACACGCGGCCAGGAGGCCCTCACCCTTCAGGCCAACGACCCCCACCCGGCAGGGGGCCAGCCTGCCCGGAGAGACAGAGCCGCCCCGGCCGCCGACGCGGGCAGGCGCACCCGTCCCCCACGAAAATGGCCCTCCAAGACCAGAGGGGCGCCCCGCCGCAGAGGCAGCGGGGGGGACCGGAGACGGGCCCGGAGAGAGGGAACCCCCCAACAAGGCGACACCCGTGCAGGCCCGACAACGGAGGGCCCCAGACCCAGGCATCCCATTCATTCATCCATTCACCTATCCGATACCTATACTAATAATAATATAATATACTATACATAATAATAATACTAATAATAATAATAATAATAATAATACTAATAATAATAATAATAATAATAATAATAATAATAATAACCATTTTTGTATAATATAATATTCATAAATTATTAAGTTTTGATGTCCTGCCAATGGAGGCTCAGATCCTCCATGGCAGGACCCTTCCATACCGCATTCTCACCGACACAGACATACAATCACGCACCGTTTCCCCCTCCCCGGGGGGGTCCAGCACCGCCAGAAGGCACCCCAGGCTGCACGGCGGGCTGGGCTGGTTTTCCAAACAAAGTTTCAAGATGGCAGCACGCAGTAAACGGTGGTCAAGAGCAGAGACCTTTTATTTAATAAATAGCTTGGAGGACCTGGAAATAATTAAAAGAACAGATGGCAAGAAACGTAAAAATTGTGATCTTTTCAAAGTTGTAGCGGCTAAGTTAGTTTTTCTTCCGGTAGTTTAACTTCCGGTCCCCCCCCCTATCCAATCAGAACCTTCCCAACCCCCAGACCTGGAGAGGAATTGGAGAAAGACCATCAAACCTGTTTCCATGGAAACCTCAATTCAGAATTACTAATAAAATAGTTTAAAGCAGCACAATGTAACTTTCAGGTTTTCTGAGTTTGGCGGCTCCTTTGGACAAAAGCGGTAGTGCTTTACCAGAAAGAACTACATTTCCCATGAGCACCAGCGCGTACTGCCGGAAAACTCCTGTCCCCGTCGTGTGCATTTGTTTTGATGAGAGAAGACGGGACAGACTTTCAAAACTACTTTTCTGTTTTCAGCGGTCGTTTGCAGGATGGATAGAGAAGAGGTAATGTATCTATTTTTGGATAAACAATATAATATGACGATGTTGAAAATCACTAAGGTCAACTTGGTTTTATTAAGTTGTTTCAGCGAGATAATGCGCCCTACAAACTCATACGGTCTGCACCTTTTTCCTGTCACGTTTTTTAGAGGGACTTGGTCATAAATTAGTAGTCCAACATACTTACTGACAAAATGAAAAAATACTTTATAAACTGTGAATAACTGAATGCCCATTCCTTATATTTTGCAGATCAGCCCTGCACAATTTTACAGTTCTCAGGAAAAATACTAGAACCCAAGACGAATCCCCTGTATGTGAAAACATTCTAATGTTGATTCTTTTTTTTTTTTTTTTCTTTTTTTTTTTTCAACAATATATTTATTAAAGTTTTGCCATAGATACGCAAAATACACAGACATACATATACGAACAATATTCAAACATTAGGTACATTCAATAAGATCATTTAAGAATTCTTACAGATGTTATAAAATAATATTCAGGATGCAGCATATGATTGTGGTCCTGTACAGGGGATGGTTATGCTGTCCCTGTTTCACACAGTAAGTCAGATAGATCTTTGTTTTTAATATACTGGATGTAGCACCCCCATATTTTCTGAAATAATTCTTGTTTATCCTTTAGAGTGTATGTAATTTTTTCTAACGGTAAACATAAAGACATTTCTTTTAACCATTGCGTCACACTCGGCTTGCCAATACTTTTCCACGTTAAAGCTATCACTCTCTTTGCTTGTAGTATTCCCATATTTATGAAGATCTTTCCAGAGCGACTTATGTTATGTCCTGTAGGATATAAGCCCAGTAGGAAAAATGTGGGTTCCATCACCTGCCCTTATCTTCTCCACATCTATTACAGAGGTCAGGGATCTGTATATTAAATTTGTTAAGTTTTTCTGGTGTAATATACACTCTCATTAGCCAATTAAATTGCAGCATTTTTAGACGAGTATTGCTCGTCTGTGTTTGGGCCAACTTACACGCTTTACTCCATTGTTCCACTGTCAATTCTTCCTGTAAGTCAGATTTCCATGCATTAAGCTTGGCAACAGAGGAATCAGTAGAGGATGTCACCAGCAATTTATACAGTTCAGATATCATACCTCTACCAAAGGGGTTTTTAATTAGGATTTTCTCTAATGTGGACAGCGGGGGACTCTGTGTACACTCGTTCTGATGAGACCTGATAAAACTCCTAAGCTGCAAATATTTGAAAAAGTGCTTTCGGGGGATACAAAATTTAGATATTAGTTGTTCAAAACTTAAAAGTCTTCCATCCCCCCCGAAAGCATCCTTCACCAGTCCCACGCCCAAGTCTGCCCACATTTTAAAACCACCGTCTGCTCTACCTGGAGCAAAATAATTGTTGCCCCAAATTAGGGCTAAAAATGGAGAGGGGAGATTTTTCTTTCAAATATCTTCGAGTAACATGTAAAATATAGATCATGTTTTTAACTATGGGATTAAGAGTAATCTTTTTGAGTTTATTATATTTATCAGAGTAGATATACGTGGGAAGTGGAAGCTTGAGTGAGAGTGATTCAATACTTCTCCATGTGGGGGGCTTTTCTGCAGTATAATAGAACATTATAGTCCTTAATTGGGTTGCCCAATAGTACCAAACCATATTCGGGCATTGTAGCCCTCCTGTGTCAAAGGGCAGGTATAAAAGCGATAAGCGAAGTCTGGGACGCTTGTTATTCCACAGAAATTGGTTGAACAGTTTTTTTATTTTAAAGAAAAAGTCTGATGGAGGTGGCAAGGGGATATTTTGAAACAAATACAAAACCTTAGGGAGAACATTGATTTTTAGTATATTTATTTTACCAATCAGTGAAATTTGGAGACTCGACCATCTCTCCATTGATTTGGATATGTCAGTCATACTTGGATTATAATTATATTTCACCACATCTTCCAGTTTCGGAACAATTTGAATTCCTAGATAAGTAAAATGATCCACATTTGTAAAATGGCAGGTATAAGTAGGTGGATTCATCCTTTCTTCCGAGTTCAAAAGCTCTAATTTAGATTCTTATTGAACATAGAACTCTACATTTACATTTGTATCATAACAATTCTGTCTCTCTTGTCGGACATCCCTCCTCGTCTTTCAGCTCACGCCAGCGAGTGAACGCCGGGACAATGTTTATTCTTGTCCGGGCATTTAGCTTGTTACTCTCCCGCTTTCTTTTCTTGCCTCCTCCGATAAAACTTGTATTTTCTTGGGTTTTTCCGCTGCTTCGGCCATGATACCAGCTTCTGCTGAGCTCTGCGCTCCACGCCCCGCCCAGCTTTGGTCTGGACTACGAATGGGGAAGGAGGGGGAAGTGACGTATGCCGTAAAGCAGTCAAAGCCGTAAAAATGTGTAGTTTTTTAGTGTGGCAGGGTTCCTACCATGCTCCTCAAAGTTACATAGTGCCAGTGAAGGAGATACAGACCCCTCAGATCATGACAGAGGTTCATTAAACCTGTTGGAAGTTGATGTTCCATCACAATGATGATGATGAAATATTAGATTAAGCTGGAAAAGTTACATAGTGCTGCTTTAATTGGGAATAATTAATTCAGAATTAAAAAACATCATGTAATCGTTAGGGCTGGGGATCGATTCAAATGTCAAGAATCGATTCGAATCCGATTCTTAAGATTCAGAATCGATAATCACGATCCGATTCGATCCGATATTGATTTGGGTTACTGTTAATAAAACAGTTTTTTGAGCTTTTGCATGAATTATATAACTGTAGTTCTGCAATATATTAATACTAGTATTATATTGAGATTAAACAGCAAGTATTGCAGCTAATGATGCTGTAAGGACCAATCAGCTCCCAGAATGCTGATAGAACTGAAACAGAAACATCATGGGTCAGAATTATCAAACAGATCCAGGGAGGAAACTGAGACGGATGAAATCACTTTTATTTTTTCCCCATTTATGCAATTATAACTGAAAACTTTAATGTTTTCATACCTTTAAACATAATTAAAGGCAAAAAACATGGCACCAGTTATTCTCGTGTCCAACAAAATATACCTTTTTTGGGCATAAACAAAAAAGTACCAAAAGTTGTAATTTAATGATGAAAAAAAAAAAATCTTTTTTTTTTTTTTTTTGTAAATTGATCTTTAGACATAAGAATCGATTTTTAGGAATTAATATGAGAATCGATTTAAAATCGGAGAATCGATCTTTTCAACACAGGCTTAGTAACCGTGGCCCATGCTGCTAGTTTCTAGGAGCAGAACCCTGACCCAGACTTGACCCCGACCCGGCGGTCCTGGAAACCTCCTCCGTGTTTAACTCAGTTACCAGTTAAACCAGTCGGACCGTCCTCCTCCTCGCCGTCTCCCCGCTGGAACAAAGACGCGTCCCCGGAGACGCCCCCCCACCTCCTAATCCCCCCCGGTCCGCCCCCCCTCACCGCGGTGGCTTCCTCTGTCCCCCCGGGGGTTCTCAACCCGGGGTCCTGGGCCGGCCCCGGGTCCCCCGGGGGCGAGCGGGGAGGCCGGGGGAAAGGCCTGGTCCGGGCCGGGCCGCGGAGCCGCAGATGTCGGACAGATTGGAGGCTGGTCCGGGGGCCGGGAGGAACCCGGAGTCTGGAGGGGGGGCCGCCCCGGATCACAGGCTCGGGAAGGGGGTCATTAAAGAGGCCGGCCGGCTGAAACCCGAGCCGCCCCGGCGGATCGGGGGAACGTCCTCACCGCCGGGTTCCCGCCGAGCCGACAGCTTGTTGCAGCTCCAGGAACGCCGCTGCGCTAATGAGTCGACGCGGCCGACGCAGGTGGGCCGGTGTCTCGCCGGGCCGGGGCCGGAAAGGTCGGGAAGGTTTTTACTGGCGGAGCCTCCGCTCAGGAAGACTCTCACGTCTCACGCCCGGTCCTGAAGAATTCTTCCTTGAACTTGATCCAGGAGAGGCCCGGGTCTACGAGGGTGCATAAGCGTTGCACCCTCAGTTTATGTGTTTGCATGCTCAGTTGAAAAGACGAAAAGAAAACTGACAAATGTGCGCGCGTTAAGCCTTATTTATAGTTCCGCGTTAAATCGACGGCGTAACCGACGGCGTAGGGTACGCGGCGACGCGCACTGCGTCCCCGCGTATCGTACCCCGTCTGCGTTGGTGCAACGTGGAACCATAAATCAGCCTTCAGTGTCCGTCACTCATCTGCTTCCAGCAGTTTCCTGCAGCAGCAAGACGCTGCTCTCTGCTGCTCCGTTAACAAAGTAACGATGGATATTCGGAAGTGGTTCAAGCACAACCACGCAAACAAGTTTACAGGACTGAAAATTTGAATATAGTAATAAAGTTCTTTATTTTCTGTAATGCAATTAAAAAAACAAAAATGTCATACATTCTGGATTCATTATAAATCAACTGAAATATTGCAAAGCCTTTTATTATTTTAATATTGCTGATCATGGTTTACAGTTTAAGATTAAGATTCCCAGAATATTCTAATTTTTTGAGATAGGATATTTGAGTTTTCTTAAACTGTAAACCATGATCAGCAATATTAAAATAATAAAAGGCTTGCAATATTTCAGTTGATTTGTAATGAATCCAGAATGTATGACATTTTTGCATTACAGAAAATAAAGGACTTTATCACAATATTCTAATTTTCTGAGACAGTCCTGTATATTTATGGTTATATTTATTTTTGTTGCTATGTTTTATTTTCTGTTGCTAGATTGTCTGATGGGTGAGGTAGCCCAGACTAAATGCAGCATTTTCTTTGTTCTGCAGTGATATTGCTGCAAAAATGCACTTGAAAGACACTTTAAACATTCTTGTTTTGCTAGTATCATTCCGCTTGAAATTATGGGAAAATGCACAATTTAGTGTTGAATAAGGTGCCAGGCATGTGCACCCCCTCTGATCTGAGATGCACCATAGTCATCATTTTCTAGAACCGGCCCTGATCCAGGAACATCTCCAGGTGAACAAACACATCACCACCTCCACTAAAGGCTGAATTCTGGTTCCACGTTAAACCTACGCCGTAGATTAGCGGCTATGCGGGAGTCTCTCCGTAGCCTACGCCGTAGCCGGACCTGCACCTCCCAAAAAATCTAACTACGCATCGAGGCGAAGGAGACCAAACGCAGACCGAGAGGGCTGTGATTGGTTCATTTGGTAGCAACGTATTTCCGGTTCCGGTTCGTGAAGCAGTCGTGAACTTTCAGCCTCTTTTCTTCGTGTGTGTGTGATTTTTATTTTTTATTTTTTTGGGTTGTTTTGGTTTTTTGCACAATAGCTGTTTTTATCTCTTTGATTCACTGTGACCAGAAAAATAAGGTGGCCGAGACCCGCTATTGCTGAAAATAAAAGTAACGCTGCGAAGGAAACAAACGCTTAGCAAATAAAATAAACGCTGCAAACAAAAAGAAACGCTGCTGCAAATAAAAGAAACGCTGAAAATATAAAGAAACCCCGCTGCAAATTAAATAAAAAAACGACGGAAACAAAAAAGCCACAACGGAAGTGAATTACCGGGGACTATTTTTGCCGATGCACCGGTGTTGCACATTAAAAATAACACGTAGCGACGTTGAACACTAACCTTTTCACTTATTTTCTCGTTCGTTGTTGTTCTTATTCCTCGCTCTTCTTATTTCTTCCTTTTCACTTACGTCCTCTTCGTCTTCTTCTCCTCTCACATAAAAACACCGGTGCATCAGCAAAAATAGTCCCCGGTAATTCACTCCTGTTGTGGCTTTTTTATTTGCATGTTTTTTTTTTTTATTTGCAGCGGCGTTTATTTGAAGCGGCCTTTGATTTTATTTGCAGCATTTATTTTATTTGCAAAGCGTTTATTTTATGTGCAGCTGCGTTTATTTTTATTTGCAGCGTTTCTTTAATTTTCAGTAATGGCGGGTCTCGGCCACCGTAGAAAAACCGGAAGCTAAACAAAGTATCAACTAGCGCTCTGGGGGGGTATTGCACCGCGGAGAAATGGAGTGACGGAGAAGTCTGAAGGTTCACGACGCCGTCACGGTGACGAAACACAAAACCGACACAGAGCCGACCAAAACACGAGAAGCAATCGACCCAAATCTCGAGATCTGATCACAGTCTGAGCTAAGCTACCGCTACCGCTAACTAACCCCAAAAACTACAGAGCAAGCATGCAGGTGAACAAGCCAGTGTGTATGTCTATGTGTGTGTGTGTGCGTGTGTATGTATATGTCTGTGTGGCTATGTGTGTGTGTGTGTGGCTATGTATATGACTAAGTGGCTATATGTAAGCGTGTATATGTATGTGTAGCTGAGTGTGTGTATATTTGCATGTATGAATATATATATATATGTGTGTGTGCGTGAGTGTGTGTGTGGATATGAGAGTGTGTGTGTGTGTGTGTGTGTGTGTGTGTGTGTGTGTGTGTGTGTGGATATGAGAGTGTGTGTGTGTGTGTGTGTGTGTGTGTGTGTGTGTGTGTGTGTGTGTGTGTGTGTGTGTGTGTGTGTGTGTGTGTGTGTGTGTGTGTAATAAACCAAACAAAGCTCCACCTGAAGTGTATCTATAGTGGGGGAGGGGGGGGAGCAACCCCGCCACCCGCAAGACCAGGAAGAACCCGGAACCCAGACCACCGGCCACCCCACAGGGGGGAGAAGCAGGAGGGAGGCAACCCACCGCCTGCGAGCCCCCCCCCAGTGGCGGCCGAGGAAGAAGCACGGGAAGAAGCAGCCAGGGTTCCCGCGGCGGCGGACCGCGACCCAGACAATCCCCGGCCACCCGGCCCGGGCCGGACATGCGGCCAGGAGGCCCTCACCCTCCGGGCCAACGACCCCCACCCGGCGAGGGTCCAGCCTGCCCGGAGAGACAGAGCCCCTGGGAAGATTTCAGTGCCCTAAAATCTGTCCCTTCTTTTTTAGGGGTAGTGGTAGTGAGGGAGGGCTAGTGGTACAAAGTAGGGGGAGTATTGGGATTGGGCCTTAGACTCCCTAACTTCAAACAGCTCCTGCATGCAGGGTGGGAGTATGTTATTGTGTGCCTTGTACATGATTAAAACTGTATTAATGTCCACTAGGTCCCCAATTTTAGGGTTTGTTTTAATAAAGAATGGGTTGGTTTGGGCCAGGTAGTCTGCATGGTTTATGATTCGTATTTCTTTCTTGTGCAGCATGTATAGTGGTTTGATGTTTGTTTTGTAGGTGTTCCCCCATAATTCTACACAATAAGTTAGGTATGGAAGTATGAGGGAGCAGTACAATATGTAGAGTGTACTGCTGTTCAGTATGTGTTTCATTTTGTATAATATAGCAATTGATTTAGAGATTTTTGTTTTTGTGTGATTGATGTGTAGTTTCCAGCTCAGTCTACTGTCTATGGTAATTCCCAGAAATGTATGTTCGTTTACTCGTTCAATCTCTACATCATTTATTGATAATTTGGGATGTGTATTTATTTTTTTGTTGGAAAAGATGATGTATTTGGTTTTGGTAAGGTTCAGTGACAGTTTGTTTACATCAAACCACAGTTATCATTAATGTACATAACGAACAGTTTTGGTCCCAAAACGGAACCCTGTGGAACCCCATGAGTTGTTTTCAGCAGATCAGAATCAACATTATTCATATGGACAAACTGTTGTCTGTTATTTAAGTAGCTGTTTAACCATGCTAGGGCAACTCCTCTGATCCATACCTTTCCATTTTTTTCAGTAATATATTGTGGTCTATAGTGTCAAATGTCTTTATTAAGTCTATAATAACCCCGACCGTGTATTCCCTGTTATCTATGTTAGCAGAGATGCTTCTGCTAGTTCAATCACTGCCATTGAAGTTCTACCTGTTGGTTCTAAAGCCGTACTGATGTTTACTGAGTAGCTGATTGTTTTCTATGAAGCTGTCTAACCTTGTTACCGTATTGTCCCGATTATAAGACGACCCCGATTATAAGACGACCCCCTCTTTTTTAAGACTCAAATTTGAAGAAAGACTTTTTGAAAACCAAATTCAATTTTTATACAGAAAATAATGACAGTACATCTGAAACAAATGATTATAAAGTTATATTGGAGAGAAAAAGCCTGTTATTTTGACTATTTGAAATCATCATCTTGAAGTTTGCATCATAACTTCTCCTCAGCTGCCGGTTAACCTGCCGATCTTCCACCCACTTTTCTCCAGATTGTCGCTACGTTTCTCCACTTTCTGTTATCTCTTCACTTATTTTCTTCTCTTTCTTATACTATTTTTTATTTTTGTTCTCCGTGACAGGGGTTCGCTTTGGCCTGGGGAATTAAGTTCAGCATTCGCTTTAAAGATATCTGGCGCCATCTAGCGGTGTGAATGTGTATAACGTCTAGACCCCGAATGTAAGACGACGCCCACTTTTTAAGTCTTATTTCAATGCAAAAAACCCCGTCTAATATTCAGGCCAATACGGTACATATAATTTTTCTAATATTTTTGAAAACTGTGAGAGCAGGGAAATGGGTCTGTAGTTAGTGAATTGATGTTTGTCTCCACTTTTATATATGGGAATTATTTATTTTATATGGTTGATTTATAATGGGATTTGAATAGGTTTTAATACAGGTCAAAGCTAAAATTAGATGTTCCTATTAATCTGCTTACTGAACCTATGTTCTTACATGTAAAGAAAATACATTTGCTGTTCACCAAACTTTAAAACCACTTAGCACTCTGTCGGCCTCTAGTGGACAAAAGAGTGAACTGCACAACAACCAACATGGAATAAACTTCCATCATCCAATCATTTTCTACACCAGTGTCACAATTTCTATTTCAGCTACTAACCAGAATAAAACCAAGTGAATTAAAGATCGTTCAGCTTACCATATATTTTTATATGTAACACGTAAGGAGGAGTGCACCGTTCCTGGAGAAACTGCAATACCAGGTCGTTGCGTGGAGTGGACGGAGCAAGCCCCTATTCCATCTCCCTGTTCCAAAAATCAATTTAATATATGGTCCCCGGGTAGGGGACGTATCAGATATTAAACTGATAAGAACAGATACTACACTTGATCTTAGCCAAAAGGCCGAGAAGCAATACCGACAAAGGTTTGGAGGAAACCTCCCCATTCCTGATACCCTCCTTTAAACTCACGGTCTGGAAACTAAACACACAAAAACAAGTTCATGAAAACAATTCTTTGTTAAAACAATTAATAACACAGTAACCTAACAACAACGTTTCCCCCTTTGTTTTCTGATACGGTAAAACTATTTTAACAAAACTTTACAAATGAGCTGAAGGCAAATGTTCCGGGTCTTTAAAGTCTTAAAGTTTAAAGTCTTAAGTTATTCAAATCTAATGACAAAATGATCTTTGCTGGAACACACGAGACCTGCTTTAACTGAAACCTTTTCAGGGCAGGTAAGCATATATGGTAACTATAAAAGTTACCATCCTTCATAGCTCTGTTACTTCACATAAAGCCAGGACAGTAGTGGAACAGGTTTGTGAACTAAATCTATCAGTGAGGTGAAATAAAGCTGCTCCAGAGGAAGAATGAACATGTTGAGTGCAGCAGGTTATTGATCAGCATTCTATTTCTACGTCACAGTTTTCCAGCCTCATGAGAAGGTGAGCAGTCATGATGTCAGAGAAAGTAACTGTTTGGTGATAGTTTCTCCAGTATCACAGGCTACTTACCTCCATTTGTCCCTCAGCTTATACATCAACTTCTTGTTGTTTAAGCTGCATGTTTGCAGGTATATTCAGTTAGACATGTGTTGTCATCCATTGCATTACAACATTCTCTTAGAAAGACACCATAGACTTGGAGAGGTTTGATAATCACAACTGTCAGAGAGCTCTAACCTTGAGATACCTGATTTTGTGTCTTTATTAGGGATCAAAGTAAAACAGACCAGAGTGTCTACAATAAAAGAGTGTGAATGGGTGAATACGACCAGCAACGTACAACCAGGGGTAAATATGCAATACGGTACAGGGGGGTCAAACTATGGAATACATATTCCCATTTAGCAAAAAAACACTTCTCTGTACAAGGTTTTAAAGGATGTCTGAAACACCACTTACTTTTTGTTTTGTGAATGGAACTGCTCTGGCATAAGTAATGGATGTGCTGAAAAATGTTACTGTCTTGTGTAATCTCCTTGAAATTATTATTTTTTTGTTCATCTGGTTTGTTATTTAGTCGTTTATTTTTTTGTTTGTTTCTTAATTATTAAATTGTACTTGTTTTTCATATATCCGATCATTTTTCTTTTGTGTAAATTCTTTGTAATTTTCCTTTAATTTCTATCATCTATAGATTTCTAACTGATAATTTGTATATTTTGTTTTTATAAGTATGATATTAAATTTTATGTTAACTATAGGTGGAGGCACCTGATAAGCTCTTTGAGTTTTCGCCTCTTCCTGCACTTTACATTTTTAAAGTTGGTACTTTTATTTGTGTAATGTTTAACTGTGCAAATAAATAAATCTAAATCTGAAAATCTAAGAAGAAGAGATGGTCGGACTGATGAATAGTTTAGATTCAAAAGTATAGTGTTTGTTAACACATTCAAGACCTAAAGTCTAGATAAATTATATACTGTTTCTACAGTAATTGCAATCATCCATGGAAAATTAATCGGACCGTGTTTTTGGGTAAGTGGCTAAAAAAACTCAATATTAGTGCTTGCCAGGTTTGCTATTGTCAACGTTTTTCACGCATTACTTGACAACTCCGCCTGTACTTAGTCAACGACGCACTGCTATATGCGTGAAAAACGGCCCCCTGAAACCAATCTGGCAACCTGGTTCACTAACTCCCCTCCGCTTTTAAAGCGCTGGACAAAAAGACGAACTATTGCAGTATTGTAGAAAAATAAAACTTTTTGAGCTTGTGACTTTTTTTTTGTTTTGTTTATGCCAAAGTTTTGTTTACTTTATACTGCACAGTTTAGACACCAGAACAGTGGAGTGCCATCCCTTCAAATATTTGATGTTGATGTTAAGAAATGGTTGAAAGACAGTCACATTACTTATGTTGTCATTAATCATTGTCTGATAATGTCTCTGAATGTTTGCTATAAACACTGGTTTGTGCTACAGGTGTATTTATTATTATACTAAATATTAATATTATGATTAATATAAATTATTAATTAATTTCTGGAGGTTAAGTCTAATTAATAATTAATTCAAATTATTTACAATTATTTATTATTATTATAACAGCATCCCTACTATCTTAAATATTAACCGGCACACGATCGCGGGCATCTGTCACGTGTCCAGGATCCCCCTCGTCACTATGACGTATAGGGGGAACCCAGAGGGATTATTTTCATTTTTTCATTCATTTGTCTGGCTGTATCTTTTATTTTGGCGGGCCGGAAGTCAGACTTTTGGAATGCAAGAAAATCCGGTTGGTATTCAAAATAAAACTGCTTTCTGTGGGTTCACTCCTCCGCTATCAAAATCTGGTTTGGGGGAATCCCCGCCGGCATACTGTACGTGGCCGTGTATATATCACGGCCACGTATCCCAGCACCAAAATGTTGCAATTTCAAATTATTATTCTGGCGAGATCTGAAAATAATTCCCAACAACGAGGAAGCGTCAAAATATTGATTTTTTTCACAGCACCGTCCATCAACCAAAATGTTACTTTTTCACATTTTTAAAACGTTACCGTTTTACATTATTCTGACGAGATCTGAAAAAACGTTGCAACCACGAGCAAGCAAGTGATTATGTAAATTCACTGAGTGAATATTATGAAAGTAAAATATATATATTTCTATGCAGAAACTAACTCAAAATATTGATTTCTTTCACTCAAAAATGAAAAATATCCACAATGTTTGTTGCTGTCACGGCCAGAATCTTAAAAGTCACGTGACTTGGACGCAAAATGAATAGGCAGAAAAATGTAACAGTTATACATTTCAAGGGCTAATATTGTAACCCCTCTACGTTTTTGCAATTTGGACCAACGTAGGCAGGGTACGTTTTCATGTGAGACTGCGTTGCGCACCGACATGATCCGCTGGGCGGTGCCTCTCACCCTTTTTCTCCTCTCCTCTTCCCTTCCTCTCTTCTCCATTACCATTTTTATTTATTATAAATATCTCATAGCTATCATTTTTGTCCATCGTTCCTGTAGTTTCTTGTGCCGGTGTTCTGTCAAATTATCCTACCCGGCGAGATGTCCTACTTTGCGTCACTGCGCATGCGCACGGAGTCAACAGCGTCGACTTCACAATAACAACACCGAATCATCCTACCGATCAGCTGATTAAAAATAAAACTGTGAAAACGGTAAGAATTTAGTGTTTCCTGCAACCAAATTCCAACTTTCTTGTAGTTTTTCATGTTTGCATGCGAATTTAGTGTTTCCTATAACCAAATTCCAACTTTCTTGTAGTTTTTCATGTTTGCATGCATGTCGGCTAGCCTTTGCATGACCTTTGTTAATTGAACATAAACTACCGTGTTGCAACGCCCTATAAGAGATGTAAATATGAGTAAATAGTAGGGTGGGGTGTAGTGCAAAAATAATAATAGTAATAACAATGGTAATAATAATAATAATAATAATGAGGGGTGCAGTGCAAAAATAATAATATTAATAACAATGGTAATAATAATAATTATAATTATAATGCATGTATTGCTGTCATATGTTATATATAATATGTGCATGATATACAATATGCTATAATATAATAAATAATATAATAAGTCTGTCTGTCTGTCTCTGTCAGAAACCTCTTTTCTTCTAGCTCCTGAACCATCGTCAACCAGGTAGTTCCTCGACCTATTATTATTTATTAATCATATTTTTGCATATCCTAAATATTATAGGTTTACTGTTATTTTTTGGGATGATTTTTTATTTTGGTTTATATATCCTATATAAGCGCTCTACTTACCAGTGCTGAGAAGAGTGCTATACAAATGATTAGTTACGTTACCTGAATATCAATGATGTACTCTTTTGTAGTTATGGAAGACAGGTACAATGACGTGTACAATTTCCTCGCGGAATTATCATACCCCGAGGGGTATGATAAGGCCCAGAGGCAAAATCTGCGGAGGTATGCCTCCAAATTTTCATTGCAAGGTTTGTATTTTCCATAAACTTGTAATTAATCAGATATGTACTTCAGTGCATCATTAAATAATTTAATGATAATTTGTGTTATCATGATTCTTAAAATTATTTTAATGTACTGTAGGTGGTCAGCTCCTTTTTGGAACTCGGCGAGCTGTCAAAACTCAGCAAGAAAAGAGGGAGCTTTTTGACGAGTTCCACTCCGCTCCCTTGGGTGGCCACACTGGAATGCAAAAGACAAGGAGTGCCTTGTGTTCCAGATTCTATTGGCCTGGAATGACCATCGATATCGACAAATGGGTATGTTGTAATGTTTCGTACTGACATATTCATGAGCATATACAGTCATCAGTGCTGTGGGCGCAGTAATGACACTTCCTCTGTAAACAATATGTGTTCCAGATCCAGGAGTGTGAGCAATGCCAGAAGGTGGGAAAGCCTCTGACAGCTGTCCAACCCTTACAATGTATTAAGGTAATAGAGTGGTAATATATATATATCACATTAAATTTGTTTGTGCATTTACCAAGATCTACTGTACACATACAGAGTGTATTTTATTCCTACTTTAGGTGTCCGATGTATGGGAGCTTGTGGGAATTGATTTGACTGGGCCCCTACCAAGGACCAAAACGGGCTACCAATACATCTTAACTGCAACAGACTACTTTTCAAAATGGGTAGAGGCTTTTCCCCTCAAAACAAAGTCTGCCACGGAGGTGGCAGAGAATTTGTGCAGAATAATTTACCGCCATGGCTGCCCCACCAGAATCCTTTCGGATCAGGGCAGAGAGTTTGTCAATGAGGTAAGCTGAGTAATCAGAATTGGTAATCTTTGAAATAGGCTTGAGGACCCGCTTCAGGGGTGTCAACAAACAAGCTGCCAAAAATGTGTATGTCAGTCAGTGTGTAACTGATTCTGTGTTGTTTCTCTGTTTGAAGCTCAATACCGGACTATGTCACACACTCAAAATACAAAGATCGGTCACAGCTGCGTATCATCCACAGACCAACGGTCTGGATGAAAAAACAAATGACAACATCAAAAGGTACGTGTTAACATTTTATGTTACATCTATGTGGCTTTCAAAACTGCATCCATAATATATACATTTTTTTTTACTCTGCCTGCATTTAGAGCTCTAAGGAAGTTGGTTAATGACCAACAGGATGACTGGGACATATTTTTGGATGCCACACTGTTCTCCTTAAGGTCAAAGGTTCACACAACCACAAAGCACACCCCATTTCAAATAATGTACGGTAGAGAGGCACGTTTCCCCGCTGAGGTCCCTGCAGAGTTGCCGGTAAGCGTGTGTGTGTGTGTGTGTGTGTGTGTGTGTGTGTGTGTGTGTGTGTGTGTGTGTGTGTGTGTGTGTGTGTGTGTGTGTGTGTGTGTGTGTGTGTGTGTGTGTGTGTGTGTGTGTGTGTATTGTAGGAAAAGCCGAGCAAGGGAGGAGGGACGGGAAACATGGAGGAGGAGACTAGGAGTAGAAGAGAAGATAATAATAATCGATACTTTCTTAATCCCCGTAGGTATCAACAGTCATGCTACCCCAAGAGTCTGCATATACCGGGTTTGTTGACAACAAAAAGCAGGCTCGAGAGGATACCAAGGAGGCGGTCAGTGGAAATGTGCAGAAGGGACAGGAGAAGCAGGTGGCTGCACATGCAAAAAAGCTGACGAAAAAATTTAAATCAGTCAGCTACAGTGCAGGAGATGAAGTGCTACTCTACAACGCAAGAAAGCGTGGGCGGAAAGGCGGACGACTTCATTCCGATTTTATAGGGCCATACACCATTCAGGTAATAATAGGCAAAAAGGTTACATTAAAAAATTCAGTTGGAAAAATCTTAAGCACATCCCACAGCATTGACCATCTCAAGCCCTACCGGAGACCGGAAAGCAGAGACTCTGTGCAGAATTCTGTGCCACAAGTTCAGGTGGAGACACAAGCAATTCCCTCAAGGCCATCGGTTATATGTTTTGCCCCAAAAATTCACCCAAGCACAACAAACCAGTCTGCCCCTGTGAGGATCCCACCTCAGGTTCCCTCTCAGATGCAGACCATCCAGGATGAAGGTTGACTTCTATTAATTGTTGACCGTTTGGTCCTGTTGTTGACCGTTTGGTCCTGTTGTTGGCCGTTTGGCCTTGCATGCATTATTTTGGCCCGTTGGCCTTTTTTTGGCCGTTTGGCCTTGCATCCATTATTTTGGCCCGTTGGCCTTTTTTTGGCCGTTTGGCCTTGAGGTTAGTTTGGGCCTGTTGCCTTTAAAGAAAATAAGAACCAGTTTTAAATCGACCTAACTAGGAATCATAACTCTCTTTTAGTGTACAGAATTTGGATGGCAAAGGATGATGGGCGTGTGGAGGCAGTCATCGGACCGTACAAACTCTACGACACCTCGTTCAGGACCCTGGAGGGCAGTCAGTGGGTGTCGGATGAGGTATGAGCAATTTTTTGCTGCTTATAGCAGTCTTTGTATTGTATTATGTTTTAATTTTATGACATTCTTTGTTCACATTTTAGGTAATAGATGCCTTTTTGCACAGCTTAATTGAAAAGCACAAGGTAAGTAAGAATAACATGTTCCAGGTTAGCATATAGGGTCCATTATTAGTCCTGTTAGGTGGAGACCAAAGGACTCAAGCGCAGAGAAATGGGCTCTGATATGCAGGCTTTAATGTTATACTATATTGTGTGTATGTGTTTGTTTTTAACAGAAGCCTGTGTACCATATGGATGCGGTTGTTGCACATGCATTATTTTCGGGAATGTTTCGCAGCCTCCGTAAGGTAATGTATGTTTTTTAATATAGGTTGATGTTTAGTAAATATATATTTATATTTATTGTAACCTGCTGTTAAACCTACAGATGACATTTCCAGTTGAGGACATCTGGTTGTGCCCTCTCAATTTTTCTGTGCACTGGATTCTTGTGGTATGTGTGTACCTATACAGTTTTTTTGCTAACCTGATTTCAGAAAGTACTGTTTTGCTTACACAAATTTAAATTGAATTTTTTTTAAAGATTGTCAACATCCCCAAGAAGACTCTCATGATTATTGATCCCTTTGGGAATGAGGACTCTTACTCGAGAAAAGTTCTCCGCAACTGGAGGTAATCTGTACTACTCAAAATTAATGATTTACAATAAGAACTTGTATGGCTAAATGCTTAACTGTTTCTTATTCTGTGTTTCCCAGGAACTACCTTAAAAGGATGGAGAGAGGGGCTGAGGCATGGCAGGTGGAGACTGTGCAGCACAATAACCAACAGGATGCCAGTAGCTGCAGAGTTTTAGTTATGAAGGTATTAAATCATTGTGATCTGTTTATTCATTTGGATAGCTGATAGATAGATTATTACCAAATGAATGACCTCTTCTTCCAACTTGGTGATTATGTGAATGTGGATAAAAACACTGCGTTTCAGTTTGCAGAAAACTTCATAATTGAAGAATCCACAGAGGTCGTCACCACAGCGGAGGCTTTGCAGGAATACAGGAAGCAGATTGCCTGTAGCCTGCTACAAAATCCGGGTCAGTGTAAAAATGCTTGGATAATCAGTTGCCACAATGTGGTAATTACAATGACTACTACAACTACTGTTTTTTTACTGTACACATAATAAAGTGTACTTTTAAATACACATTTCATAATGGATGCTTGATAGGTGGCTTGGTAGGTGCGTATGCTACAAATGTAGAAATGTAAGAACAACAGAGATGCCTACACTGCTGTCAACACACACATAAAAAAAGGGTTTATTCTTTATTCTTTTCAAGGAGATGCAGAAGAGTACTGCATTGTGTGCGCCCTGCTGGAGTGCGATCCAGAGCGCAGCATGATTGGAATGGTAAACATTTTTATAAAAGAATTATAATTGTTTTATGTGAAATTACTTTATGAATGTTAATTTTTTTTTATTGTATTGTTTCTGTTATGTTGTCTCACTAGGTGCAGTGTGGGACTTGTAATCGGTGGGCCCATATGGAATGCGCCAAGTACACCGATGACGAAAGTTACACCTGTCCAAAATGTCTTTGATGAAATAAATGCCGAATAAAACAGGAATGTTTAACGGCCAGCAGTATCTTTGTGGGTCTGTGCCTGCCCCAATCACAATTCCAGCTTCCTTTACCAAGGTTGCTGATCTTCTACTGCATCTTCATTTTACCCCCAACTACTACCCCAGCCCTCATATCCACTGATATTCACTTTTTATGCACAGGTTGATTTCTCACATCGAGACTACTGCTGCATTCAGATGAATCAGAAAATCTGATGAATATGAAACTTTGTATAAACCTTTTCTTTATGATACTTCCTGGGAATGTGCATTTACTTATTTTCAAAAATAAATTAGTGATAACAAATAGATATATGGTATATATAGTTTGAAAATGTATTGAAACACAACAAGGTGAGATACAGGCAGTTCTATCCGCATGCGTGTATGTGACAGCATGATTTGACGGGGTATTTTCATCTGCCATATCGTGCTTCATATCTATGTGCTTCTACATAGATAAATACAGGTAGGATGATTTGACAGATGAAGATACCCTGTGAGATCACGCTTCCACATAAATAAATACAGGTAGGATGATTTGACAGATGAAATTACCCTGTGAGATCACGCTTCCACATAAATAAATACAGGTAGGATGATTTGACAGATGAAATTACCCTGTGAGATCACACTTCCACATAGATAAATGTTGATGTCTATGTGGAAGCGTGATCTGACGGGGTATTTTCATCTGTCCAATCATCCTACCTGCCAATATGTATGTGAAAGCGTGATTTGACTCCTCTGCCGAAGCGTCGTATAGATCTATGTGGACGCACATTCTGACTTCCTGCTGTTAAATCGTCTATTTGCATGAAAAAGGTTTTGAAAAAAAGGAAACTGAGATAAAAGAATCGGGGATCGTAGTATTTTCTGCCGAGGTAGGACATCTCGGCAAGGTAGGACATCTCGCCGAGGTAGGACATCTCGGCAGAGAAGTCTGTCATTTCATCCTACGGGTAGGACGATTCGCGGAGGTAGGACAACTCGGCAGAACACCGGCCCACCTTTTTTCTCTTTTGTGCATGTTTGCAGGCCGGAGCCTCGGGAGCTGCGTTCTGACCTGCGGTCCCGGCCCCAATTCAATTCAGCACATCTGTCCAGGGGTGTGATGATCACCTCAAAAATTGAAGTGAAAAACTAACAAACAAAAAGTCAGGAGATGAAGACTGTTAATAATAATAATAATAATAATAATAATAATAATAATAATACATTTTATTTATAGGGCGCCTTTCATGGCACTCAAGGTCGCCGTACAACAATACAGTTAATAAAATAATTAAAACAGACTCATAAACATATACACACACACATAGTCATATACACGCACACACACATACACACTGGCTTGTTCACCTGCAGTTTTTGGGGTTAGTTAGCGTTAGCTTAGCTCAGACTGTGATCGGATCTCGATATTTGGGTCGTTTGCTGCTCGTGTTTTGGTCGGCTCCGTGTCGGTTTAGTGTTTCGTTTGTGGTTTTTGTTGCAGATTTCCAGTGATTGACGTGTGTCTCCGTGTGTTCCTGCTTCCTGGATTGGCAGTGGATCTCCCAGAATTTGGACATACCTGGTGTGTTTAAAAGTGGTAGAAATGTGATATTCTTTTGCTCTTTTAACAATAAAATGTTAATTTAAAATAAAATATAGCATTTCCATGCCTCATATCAGGATCAATTGAATCATTTATCAATATATGGTTATGAAACTTTTTTTCGGTCGCCAAGCAACTTGTAACAAATATGTACGTGATGTGCGCAGGTGCTCCCGTCTCTGCTCCGTCTCTGCTCCGTCTCTGCTCCGTCTTTGCGCCGAGTCTGCTCCCACCCCGGCGGTGTGCGCGGCGCAAACCGCGTTCTAGGTGAAAGCCGCTTTGCGCCATCTTGCGCCCTTGCTGTGGCAACCCGGCAGCGCGCAACAGGGCGCACGCCGCCGACCTCGGCGGCAGCCCCTGCGCTCTTGCGCGGAGGCAGCACATACACAATGAATGGGAAAGCCGGCGGCGGCTGCCGCTGTGCGCCTTCTATGTGAAAGTAGCTTAACCTCCTGAGACCCTGCGTTCTCATATGAGGACATTACATTTCTGCTGTTCTGCGTCATGATACTTCATTTGTACGAACATTGACCCATTGTCCTCATCCGGATCCCCGCCTGCACCATCTAGTGGTCTCATAATGAAATTACACTCATTTGGGAAAAAAACAAGATGGCTGGGATCACAGTGAAAGTCTTCTATGGAGCTCCCGACAGAAATATGGACAAGGTAAAAATCCTAACCTAATTTTATGATTGAAACTAGTATATTTATGCACAATAACGTCTGCAGCTTCACATGGCATGCGTTTTTGATATATTTGAGTAATATTAGCAAGCTACAACGTCTGTAAACATGAAGTACTCGTTTGAGGACATCAGGTCTATCTTCACTGCAAACACGTACATTCTTTCCAAGAACATTTGTCTTTATTTCTTGCCCAAATGTCCAATTTCTAGTCAAAATAAGTCTCATTACACTTAAAATACTTGTTTTTAGATTTCCATTTGTTCAAAGCACATTTTCACTAGAAATAAGTAGAATAATCTGCCATTGGAGCAAGTTTTTATTTCCTTGTAATAGGAAAGAAAACAATTGAAAATGATATATAAATATAAATGATATAGAGATATAAGGAGACATCAAACAAAAGCCCGGGTCTCAGGAGGTTAAGGCTGTTGTTTTTCTATCCACAATGAAACCCAGATGATTCCAGCTGCAGGTTTCTGATTCACCTGTTTGACAGGAATGAGTACGTGCTCTTGTTCGTGCATGAGTTATCAGTCTAACAGCAACAGCAGTTACTGGAACTCTGCCATGTCTTATTTTTATGCTTTAGTCATTCTTATCTTCTCTAAGTTGTACTTTTTTTTAGTAAATAAGTCCATGAAAAATATAATGAAAGGAAAAATAAAGTCAGCTTTATTGGATTCTAATTTAAATTGTGGTTTATAAGACATTACTGTGTCAGTTTAATAACAGCTCAAGAAGGGTGCAGTTATTATCATAATGTAATCTACACAGGGAAGGGTTGTCTCTTTGTTCTTACATGATTTTAATGAAAAGGAAGAATGTTGTTTAAGAGTTATAAAGAGCACGCTTTTACTTTCAGTTCAGTTCAGCAGTTGCAGCTGTCCTGAATCCTCTGCTTCATCATGTCTTGTAAGTCTACAAATATTATTTCTTAATTTGATTCCTATATCGTTTGGTTTTATTTTGAAGGGTATTTTTAAAAGTTAAACTGTTGATCATTTGTTAAAAAGGACTGCACGCTGTTTTTTAATTTGACTGTTCACATTTGTGATCTCTGAAAGGAAATAAATGTTCCCTGAGTGATCCAGACCAGCGGTCCCAACCTGTCCTGCATGTTTTAGACTCTAAAACACACCTGATTCTAATTAATTCATCATTAGCCAGTAATCAAGGTCTGAACAAGTCTGTTAATGACACAGTCGCTTGTATCAGGCTGTTCTGAAGCAGGAAACATCTAGAACAGGAGTCGGCAACCCGCGGGTCCAGAGCCGCATGCGGCTGTTTAGCGTTGCCCTAGTGGCTCCTGGAGCTTTTTCAAAAATGTTTGACCTTTTTTTTCCTTCTTTTTTTCCTTTTTTTCTTTTTTTTTCTTCCTTTTTTTCCTCTTTTTTTTCTCTTTTTTTTCCTTTTTTCTTTTTTTTTCTTTTCTTTCTTTCTCGAAATTTTGACTTTTTTCTCGACATTTCGTCTTTTTTCACGAAATTCTGACTATTTCCTCAACATTTACTTTTTTCTCAACATTTCGACTTTTTTCTCAAGAGTGTACTTCAACATTAATCTTGACATTTCGACTTTTTTCTCGTAATTTTGACTTTTTTCTCAACATTTCGACTGTTTGCATAATGAAAAAAAAATCTTCCCCCAGTTATAACTAATATAGAAACACGCAGCATGTGTTGTCTTCATTCTAACGCTTATACAAGACTTTTTATTTTTTGCGGCTCCAGACATTTTTGTTTTTTTGGTCCAATATGGCTCTTTCAACATTTTGGGTTGCCGACCCCTGTTCTAGAAGATGCAGGACGGTGGAACCGAGGACCTGGTTGGAAACCGCTGGTCTAAACCAAAATAAACTCTGCAAACTGCAAGAATCAAAATTGAAGATTCACAAATTTTAATTGTCTTGCGTTTCGGGAACATAACAAAGTTGCAGTGATGCTCTCGGTCAGAAAAATAAAAAAAACTAAAGGCAAAGAAAATAAATCCATGAACATAAAAAATAAAGAGAATAAAATGAGATAAGAATATTATAAATTGTAATGCATATGAACAAAGTATAGATTCAGTTGAATTCAAGTCAAACGTCTTTATTTCCAACATGACAGCAGTGTAAAGTAACAGACATGCTTGAACATACTTAAACAATAAGTGCAAGAGAGACACTTTATTTTTTGTATCAGCAGCAGTCTTTACGTGTTGAAAAATGAGTAGGAAGAAGTAAAAAACATATGAACTCCTACCCCTGGAACTCAATACTATGTGTTTAGATGGACCCTCATTATTAAATATCGAAAATCTTGATGTATTTGGAAGTTATGCAAATTCATAGTAAGAATTTTACACGATATAAATATCTATTGTGTTATACCTGAGTATGAATTAACAGATACCTGAATGATTATTACACTAGTGTGAGGTGTGAGGTTACTGGAGAGGTTAAGAATGTGGTAATTATTGCATTGATTGATGCACAGCATGAACGTTTACAGACACAGTATAAATATAAAGTGAACCAGTGATGTAAAGAGTATTTTCCATTAGTACTTAGGCTTATTACTTTAGTATTGCACTGAACTCATTAACTAAATAAAAGATGATTACTGTTAGAGATCACAAACCTGCATCAAACTACAAATCTCTACTTGATGTTCTGAACTCACTCGTCTGTGGTTTTGTTTTCCTCCAGTTCTTGCATTTTCTACCAGCGCAGGCGGTGCAATCAAGAAATACACCGACATGGTTTGCAAATGTTTTGTTTTCAATTTCAAGTGCTACAGCATTGTTGTTTATGAAGTAATTTTTCATGATTTAGGTTCAAAGGTTTCATTGATTTTCAAAGTAAAAAAAAAAATAAATTCTTTCTTTCTTCATTCTTTTTCTTGAAGGAGCAAAAGGAGGTGAAACCTGGAGACCTGATCGAGATCTTCCGTGGTGTGTATAAGCACTGGGCTGTTTATGTTGGTGGTGGAAACGTCGTTCACCTCGTAACACCCGGTGAGTTTCCTCGTTCCTCCAACATGTCAGACTGAAACAAAACCAAACAACGTTTCAGGTTGTTTACAGCTGCTCAACGGTGCAAATCAGCAACAGAGCAGACGTAGAACCATGTCAGCATCTTTAGGCACGCCTGCCGATAGGGGGGGACAAACGGGTCTGTTGTCCCGGTCCCAGGGTAGGGGGGGGCCCAGAACTGTGAAAAAAAAAAAAAAAAAAAAAAAAAAAATTTCTCATTAAATTATGGAATCATTTTTCAAAATGTTTCAAAATATGCCTATTTGTGGAAAAAATATGTAGTATTTTAGTTACATAAAAGCTTGTTATTTGTTTTCTTCCTAATTGTCCTTGTGGTCAAGAACCCCCAACACAAAAATGTTTCGGCCGCTGATCAAAATTTGATGTTATCGTTTAATTCAACCATTAGAATTGCATTAGGTTGCTCTGATGAACTCCCAAAAATAATAGAGTCTCAGAGTAACCAATCACGTGCAAAAATCATCTTGCACCTTCCTTGACAACCATGTCTGCCTCACTCAGCTGCACCCCTCACTGTGTATTTCTTTGTATAATTTGTATAATCTTTTGTATTTTTTTTTGTATAATTGCCCTGTAAAATTGTAAATAGGTTATGTTTATTTTTATTCAGAACTGTCCCTTTTTCTTTTCTTTTCTTTTCTTTTCTTTTCTTTTCTCTCTCTACCTCAAACTGCTAAACCTTAAATGTTTGTACTGTTTATTTTGTATCATAGAAATTCCACATTAGTTTTATTGTTTATTTTATCACCAAAGAGCGAAACTACCTGAGTCAAATTCCTTGTTGGACAATGTTCGAACCTGGCCAATAAAGATGATTCTGATTCTGATTCTGATTCTGAGAATGGTCAAAATGTCCGGTCAGCACAAGTCCGGTGCTCTGAAAAGAAGAGAAAAGAGAAGAAGAGAAGAAGAAAATAGAGGCCTCAGAGATTCTCTACACAAATATTTTAAAAAGGTGGTGACGGTGAAGCTGGAATTAATAAAGTCAGCGTAGAGCAAGGTAAGAAACAGTTACAACGTTTACCAACCTTGTAACTTAACCTAACTGGCTAGCTCTAATGTTAACGTCCATTAGCTTGTATAAAAACCTGAAGAGCAGAGGAAGAGGAGAGGAAGAGGAGAAGGAGAGATCCGTGCGCTGGGGGGCCCATCTTAGATTATTTTGTCCGGGGCCCCGGCAGGACTGTCAGCTGGCCTGTCTTTAGGTGTCAGCATCATCCCAGTGAGCTGCAGCTGAAACACTTTTCTTCCTGGTTATTTCCACTTAGGGGCAGGGCCGAGCTCCGTCAGCTCCAGCGGTGCTGGTGCTGGCGTTGGCAGTGGTATGGGTGTCGTGCTGAGAGAGAAGCTGCAGGACGTGGTGGGAAATAACTACTGGAAAATCAACAATCTCCTGGATCATAAATACAAACCTCGTCCAGCTAATGATATTGTGAAGGAGGCCTGTTCACTGGTGGATTCGGAACTGGAGTACAAGCTGTGGACGTACAACTGTGAACACTTCGCCACTGAGAAGCGCTACGGCAAGCCTGAAAGTCGGCAGGTACGTTAAGGCCCAATCCCAATTCAACTTCACTCGCCCTTCTTTTCTTCCCTAACCCCTAAAAAAGAAGGGGGAGATTTTAGGGCACTTGAGATCTAGGGCACTTGGCCCAGGTGCCTGTCCCAATTCTCCTACTCCCCTTCGTTTTCATCCCTAACCTGATCAGGAAGCTGAGAGCCAAAAGCTGTTTTAATTTCAGCTGTAGCGCTGTTAATATGGCACTTTATTAAGTTTTAATATTTTTTCAGGTATAAAGGTAACCTTAAGATCCACAACCGGGGCTCAGTTTATCCAAATAACGCCTGTTAAGAAATTTGCTCCGAAATTTAGAGATTTCTGTCTGCCGGCTCTGGAGCTTGGGTCCGCGTTAAATCGACGCAGAGCCTACGGCGTAGCTGACGTAGCCTACAGCGTAGCTTACGTAGCCTACGGCGTAGCTTACATAGCCTACGGCGTAGCTTACGTAGCCTACGGCGTAGCTTACGCAGCCTATGGCGTAGCTTACGTAGCCTACGGCGTAGCTTACATAGCCTACGGCGTAGCTTACGTAGCCTACGGCGTAGGTTACGTAGCCTACGGCGTAGCTTACGTAACCTACGGCGTAGCTTACGTAGCCTACGGCGTAACCTAACAGCCTTTACTCCGGCGCGATCTTAGCGAACAACGGACAAAAAAGGGATGATGTACATTCACTGAGTGAATATTATGAAAGTAAAATATTGGTTTGCACTTAGAAATGTAATCAAAACGCATTTTTATGCAGAAACTAACTCAATATTGATTTTATTCACAAAAAAATAAGAAATGTCCGCCATGTTTTTTTTTTTATTCAGTCCGCAAATGACGACGAAAAGCATTCTGGGAAATTTTCATACCCCCTCGCTCGCCAAGTGAGCATCTGAAATCCCTCGATTTGAAGGGGATATTCTCAGCCCCTAGCCCTCGTTATGCCCCCTCCCCCTAGGTGAAAAGAGGAATTGGGACACCACTACCTTCACGGGAACGCGCAAAAGTTAGGGTTAGTGAAGAAAACGAGGGCGAGGGGGAGTATTGGGACGCAGCCTAAGACTTGGTGGTTTCTGTTAGTGAGGGTCCTCCTCGGCCCTCTCAGCCGTCGGTCCTCCATGATGGTGTCAGACTCATGAAGGATCCAAGATTTGGGGCGGCAGTAGCTCAGGTGGTAGAGCGGGTCGTCCAATGATCAGAAGGTCGGAGGTTCGAATCCCGCTCTGTCCCAGTTACTGTCGTAGTGTCCTTGGGCAAGACACCTTACCCAGCTTGCCCCGTGTGAATGTGTATGAATGTTGGTGGTGGTCGGAGGGGCCGTTAGGTGCGATATGGCAGCCACGCTTCTGTCAGTCTGCCCCAGGGAAGCTGTGGCTACAAATTGTAGCTTACCACCACCAGTGAGAATGTGTATGGATGAATAATGATCTAAGTGTAGCACTTTGAGATTCATTGAATGGAAAGTGCGTTACAAGTTAAATCCATTATTATTATTATTATTTAGATTTAGGGCCAATCCCAATTCTCCTTCACTCGCCCTTCTTTTCTCCCCTCGCACTTCTTTTCTTCCCTAACCCCTAAAAAAGAAGGGGGAGATTTTAGGGCACTTGAGATCTAGGGCACTTGGCCCAGGTGCCTGTCCCATTTCCTACCCCTCGTTTTCATCCCTAACCTGATCAGGAAGCTGAGAGCCAAAAGCTGTTTTAATTTCAGCTGTAGCGCTGTTAATATGGCACTTTATTAAGTTTTAATATTTTTTCAGGCATAAAGGTAACCTTAAGATCCACAACCTGGGCTCAGTTTATCCAAATAACGCCTGTTAAGAAATTTGACCCGATGTTTTCGGAGATGAGAAGAGCCGCCGGCCCCGGGGAGCAGCAGCAGCTCACAGCCCGAGAAGAGACGTGTCCGCCGGGTCAAGCTGCTCCGTCGCCCCGGGAGAGAAACTCTCTCCCGGGACGCTGCTCTGTTGAGAATTAAGCCGGCTGAAATAAATCATTTAGGAAGATAAAAAAATAAAATTATAAAAAATTAAAGGATCCCCATAACCTTTGATCAGGTGGGCAGGACGCACGTTTGGGTTGGAACAGCCCACCCCTGCCCCAGAACCGGCCTCGAGTTCCAGTAACAGACAGGTCCGACGGGAGGATTATGATCGTATAGTGTGAGCAGACGGAGCATCAGAGCATCGGGTCGTACAGTGTGAGACCATAAATCGTGGGCTCTGAACTTTTGAACTTCGCGATCTAGTCGTGCAGTTTGAGATGGGGCTGAATCAAACGATTTAAAATATCGCACAGTGTCTGCCCAGCTTTCAAAAACCCTTCCACGAAAACCTTCATGTTATCCTCCTCGGCCCCCTCGGGGATACCATGGATGCATATTGAATATTGTTCCTCCGGGAACGTAATTCCAAATCCATGAGCTGGGCCTGAATGGATTTCTGTTGTTCAAGTGAGTGGAGTAACATCTCTTTAACATCATTGCACTCTTCCAAATCGGCCACTCTCTGTTCCATCTCTTCAGCCCTGTCTGTTATTACTCTTTTTTCAGAAGCAATGCCGTTTAACTTCTGACTTATTTCCCCTCAGAAGTCGTCCAGCTCTTCTTAAGTGTTCCCAGTGTTTCGTTGAGTTCCTTTTCGCACGTCCAGACGAACCGCCTGTATTTCAGCGAAGATGTTAGCTTGAATAGCTTCTATCGTGGTCAGCCTGTGTGTTAGCACCTGTGGTTATGTCCTCGTGTTTCGTAGTTGATTTTTGTCGGTTTCTTTGGTCCTGCTTCGCGACTCCGCAAAGGAGGAAACCTTGGGTATTTAATGGACGTAGGCCCGCCCACTGAGCGGCACACACCAGAGCCCAATGAGGCAATCTAACCTGCAACAGAAAGGGGAGAGAGTGAGCAAGACCCCATACACTGACACAAACAACCCCCCACACACTTGGGTTGTCACAGTTGCAAACGAATGTTCAGAGTTGTGGATGGTTTCAGAGTTCTGAAAGACAAGAATCATCTTTTCTTTGTGTAAAACATGTTCTTGTTCCCCCTGCAGGTGGTTGCCGCAGCGGCAGAAGCTGGAGGAACTCTCTTGGGGTTAACTGTCTTCGGAGCTCTGGCAGCTACTGCTATGGCTGTTATGAAAAACTAACTGGCATATACAACCCATAAGTCTGGTCAAATCCAGAAATGAAGGTGCCAGTTCCGACTTATTAGAAACAACTTAATCAATAATTGTCTTCTTCAACTGAGGAGGAGCATGATGTTTATGTCAAAGAAATCAAATATTTAATATGATGTAAAAAGGGAATATGATTGAGGCGGATCAGATGAATCAATAATAAAATAAATACATTAAAAAATATTCCTTTGTTTCATCGTTGAGTTTCATGAAGTATTTCAACTTAGTGTTTACACAGACCTTTAGATGTTCATTGATCCTGGATTTCTTTAAATCCCTTTTCTGTGATGATTGGTGACTCCTGCTCCTCTAGTGCCTCTCTCTCTTGCTCAAGGTTCTATTCTTGGTCCAGTTCTTTTTTCTTTATACATGTTACCACTTGGGTCTATTATAACCAGGCACAACCTCTCATTTCACTCTTATGCGGATGATCTGCAAATTTATCTTATCTATGTCAGGAGTTTTCAATTCCAATCCTCAGGCCCCACTGTCCAGCATGTAAAGCTACTTTCACACAGAACGCGGCAACACCGCCGGGGTGGGTGCAGACTCGGCGCAGAGCAGCGCATATTCCTTGCAAGTTGCTTGGCGACCGGAAAAAGGTTTTTCCGGTCTGGCACCATTTTCCCATTCATTGTGTATGTGCTGCCGCTGTGCAAGGGCGCAGGGCTTTGCACAGAGGTCGGCGGCGCAACAGGGCGTACGGCGCCGGGATGTCGCAGCAAGGGCGCAAGACGCCCCAAGCTGCCGCTGCAAATTGAAAATGTTTTAATTTCACCGTGCGCCCTGTGACGGCATCTCGGCGGTGTCCAATAGGAGAGAAGGTGCTGGAGGGAGAAAAAACACTTGTAGATCAGAGATGATCAAGATGGAAGAAAGAATGATCTTGGCTGTGAGTCTGTGTGAGGAGTGTGGGATGAGACTGCAGGCCTATCGGGACATCAATAAAAAGGGACAAAAGTGGAGAGACATCTCCCAGAATTTGGACATACCTGGTGTGTTTAAAAGTGGTAGAAATGTGATATTCTTTTGCTCTTTTAACAATAAAATGATAATTTAAAATAAAATATAGCATTCACATGCCTCATATCAGGATCAATTGAATCATTTATCAATATATGGTTATGAAACTTTTTTTCGGTCGCCAAGCAACTTGCAACAAATATGTACGCGATGCCCGCAGCGCGCCCTGCTCTGCTCCCTGCACCGAGTCTGTGCCCATCCCGGTGGTGTGCGCGGCGCAAACCCGTTCTAGGTGAAAGCCGCTTTGCGCCCTTGCTTCCGCGGCAACGTGTGCCCTGATGCGCGCCGCCGACCTCGACGGTAGACCCTGCGCTCTATAATACTTATGATTTATTATTTACTGTGCTATACAAATAAACCTGCCTTGCCTTGCATAAACTAGTGAATGTATAAACTCTGATGTTGGGATCACGATTGCCCCTACCGTGAGGCAGGAGAACTACGAGCATCACCGTGTTGCTCTGCAGCCGCTTTCCGACTGCTCAGCACAAGAAACACGTACAGTTGAGAAAAGCTGTATATTAAATACACTATGTAAATTCAAGTGTTTGAACACTTTAATAGTGTCACGGCTCAGACAGGACAGAGAACCCAAATGCACAACACCAGGCAGGATCAGAGTCCAAGAGGCTTTAATCTTTGTCAAAAGGCAGGCAGGGGTCAAACCTGGTAGTCAGGCAGATCAGGCAAACAAAACCAAAAACGGGCAGGCAAAAATCCATACCCCAAGAATCAGGCAGGCTCAAAGACAGGCAGGCAGGCAGAAACAAAACAGGATATGCAGGCTGGAAAGCGAGGCAAAAACACACAACAATCTGGCCAACTAGAAGGTGGAAATGGGCCGGTATATGAGGACTGCTGATGAGGGAAACCAGGTGTGGAGCTGAGCTGGGGAAGCACAGGTGAAGGGAATGAGTGGATCTCTGGCTGATTAGGGTGGCAGGATCTGGAAAAACAGGGGAGTGAGTTAAACAGTAAAAAAAAACCTATCCTACACTGTGAAACTGTGACAGAACCCCCCCCTCAAGGGACAGATTCCAGATGTCCCAAAACCCCCCACCCCGGGCAGGAGGAGGGGTCCCGGAGGAGGGCCCCGGCCAACAAACGGCCAAAGCTCCGGGGGCCGTCCTCGGTGCCGGGCAGACCGGCGAGGCAGTTCGGGGGGTCGCCCTTGGGGCGTAACAGGCGGATCCGGGGGTCGGTCTGGGGGCTTGGCAGGCTGGTCAGAGGGTCGGTCTGGGGGCTTGGCAGGCTGGTCAGAGGGTCGGTCTGGGGGCTTGGCAGGCTGGTCAGAGGGTCGGTCTGGGGGCTTGGCAGACTGGTCAGGGGGTCGGTCTGGGGGCTTGGCAGACTGGTCAGAGGGTCGGTCTGGGGGCTTGGCAGACTGGTCAGGGGGTCGGTCTGGGGCTGCGGCAGGCTGGTCAGGGGGTCGGTCTGGGATTGCGGCAGGCTGGTCAGGGGGTCGGTCTGGGACTGCGGCAGGCTGGTCAGGGGGTCGGTCTGGGATTGCGGCAGGCTGGTCAGGGGGTCGGTCTGGGACTGCGGCAGACTGGTCAGGGGGTCGGTCTGGGACTGCGGCAGACTGGTCAGGGGGTCGGTCTGGGACTGCGGCAGACTGGTCAGGGGGTCGGTCTGGGACTGCGGCAGACTGGTCAGGGGGTCGGTCTGGGACTGCGGCAGACTGGTCAGGGGGTCGGTCTGGGACTGCGGCAGATCCACCCAGGATCGCCTCAGGAAGGGGAACAGAGACCACCTCCAGAACAGAGACCGGCGGGACCGCCTCAGGAACCGAGGGCTGCGGGACCGCCTCAGGAACAAGAGTCGGGGCTGACAGGAGGCGGGGAGCCGGAGTCGGGACTGACAGGATGCGGGGGGCCGGAACCGGGGCTGACAGGATGCGGGGGGCCGGAACCGGGGCAGACAGGATGCGGGGGGCCGGAACCGGGGCAGACAGGATGCGGGGGGCCGGAACCGGGGCAGACAGGATGCGGGGGGCCGGAACCGGGGCAGACAGGATGCGGGGGGCCGGAACCGGGGCAGACAGGATGCGGGGGGCCGGAACAGGGGCAGACAGGATGCGGGGGGCCGGAACAGGAGCAGACAGGATGCGGGGGGCCGGAACAGGAGCAGACAGGATGCGGGGGGCCGGAACAGGAGCCGACAGGATGCGGGGGGCCGGAACAGGAGCCGGAGCAGGAGCTGGAGCTGGAACAGGAGCCGGAGCAGGAGCTGGAGCCGGAGCAGGAGCTGGAACAAGAGCCGGAACAAGCTGGGGCTGGCGCTGACGCCGTCGTCGTTGCCTGCCCTGAAGGCTCCTGGGCCCACCCAGAGCCAGGCGTGTTCCCCAAAAGGGGTCCCAATACTCCTCCTCCTTGGCCCAGCGCATGTTATCAGCCGATTCTCGGGGAGCAGGAACAAGCTGGGGCTGGGGCTGACGCCGTCGTTGTCTCCCCTGAGCCTGCAGGCCTCTGGGCCCACCCAGAGCCAGGCGTGTTCCCCAGAAAGGGGGAAGAGACTGGGGTGTGTCCGGGGCCACCTCGGGAACAGCAACTGGCTGGAACTGGGGGCATGTCTCTGTCCCCTTCACCGTACGGTGGTAGAATGCCACTTGGTCCCCATAAAAAAAATCCCACAAATCCTCTTCCTTACGTGGTAGGTCCATGTTGGCTGGGTTCAGTCTTGGCCAGATTGTACTGTCACGGCTCAGACAGGACAGAGAACCCAAATGCACAACACCAGGCAGGCTCAAAGACAGGCAGGCAGGCAGAAACAAAACAGGATATGCAGGCTGGAAAGCGAGGCAAAAACACACGACAATCTGGCCAACTAGAAGGTGGAAATGGGCCGGTATATGAGGGGAACTGCTGATGAGGGAAACCAGGTGTGGAGCTGGCTGGGGAAGCACAGGTGAAGGGAATGAGTGGATCTCTGGCTGATTAGGGTGGCAGGATCTGGAAAAACAGGGGAGTGAGTTAAACAGTAAAAAAAACCTATCCTACACTGTGAAACTGTGACAAATAGTTACAATACAGTCTCACTGCCAGCACAGTTAGCCGAGTGGTTGCGCAATCCATGGTGAGGCTCATCTGGCTGCAGCCTCTTTTTTCAATATTTGAACAGTAAACGTGGAATTTCAGCGATTTTGAATTTTAAAAAAGAGATGTAAAATTGGAGAAGTTAGATGGAAATAACTTAAGCCATACTGATGTTTACTGAGTAGCTGATTGTTTTCTATGAAGCTGTCTAACCTTGTTACATATAACTTTTCTAATATATTTGAAAACTGTGAGAGCAGGGAAATGGGTCTGTAGTTAGTGAATTGATGTTTGTCTCCACTTTTATATTTGGGGATTATTTCTTTTATATGGTTGATTTATAATGGGATTTTAATAGGTTTTAATACAGGTCAAAGCTAAAATTACATGTTCCTATTAATTCGGTTACTGAACCTATGTTCTTACACGTAAAGAAAATACATTTCTGCTGCTCACCAAACTTTTAAACCATTAGCGCTCTGTCGGCCTCTAGTGGACAAAAGAGTGAACTGCAGAACAACCAACATGGAATAAACTTCCATCCACTCGTTTTCTACACCTGGAAATTAAATACACTTTTTTAAATCGTTCTTAAAACAATTATTACCAATGTACATTCTTTAATATCATATCAACAGTTTTATCTGTGTTTCCTAATACGGTAAAATTATTTTAACGAAACTTTAGAAATGAGCTGAAGGCAAATCCTCCAGGTCACGTGATCCACTCTGGCCCAATAGGACGCGGAGACGCAGAAAACTAACACGTTTATGTTTATATATCACTTTTGTCGATTATAGCCTTGTTTTTTGCGAATGTTATGTTTATATGTACACGTGTATGTGATATTTATGTTTTATTATATGCGCAATTGTGCGCAATTGTGGAGGAAACCGACGAATTCTCCTTGACGCATGCGCACAACACATGTGCTCCAGCGCCCTCTAGCGGAGACAAATGAGGAACTAAGAATTAAAAACACACACTCAGCTTCTACTAAATTAAAAAAATGTGCGAACTAGTACATGATACTCCACTAAAAGACATTTGTAATATTCCTATTAAATCAGAACTCAAATACCTGTGAATCTTCCTTTCAAAAGACCAAAAACTAAGTCAATCATTGAATGTAGAAAATAAGTTAAAGGAGTGTAAATCAAAGCTAAACATGTGGCTCCAAAGAGACCTATCAATTCTTGGCAGAAGAATGGAATGCTTATCAAGATTTATTTACCAGCCTATTAATTAAATTGGAAATGAAATATATCATTAATTAATTCAATGTGTCATTAATAAATTAAAATTATAATGAAATATGTCATTAATTAATTAAATTCAGTTTTACATTTCATGATTCACACGCAACACGAAATCATTAATTAAATGTGTCATTTATTAATTAAATGCTGAAATAATAAATATATATTTTTACTTAAAATGAATTGTATTTTAATTAATTAATGACATATTTCATTCTAATTTTAATTAGTTAATGACACATTGAATTAATTAATGATATATTTCATTCCCATTTTAATTAATTAATTATGTGTTTATTTATTTAAATTTGGCACAAAAAATCCTCCATACATGCCATTTCAAAAAAAGTTAATTAAATCCATCAATCGGATTAACCTACATTTCATTTGGAGAAACAAACCACATTATATGAAAAGTGCCATTATGGTTAAAGAAGCAAAGGATGGAGGACTAAAAGTTAATGATTTTGATTGCCTTAATATGGAACTTTAAAAATGAATTGGCTGAAATCTTGGATCAATTATAATAATTCCTGCTGGTACTTTATTCCAAATCACTTGTTCAATAAAATGCAAGGATTTAAAGTTTTACTCAGCTCTGACTATAATATTGTGAAACTTCCCGTTTCATTATCAGAGTTCCATAAACATTTACTGTTATTTTGGAGAATGTTATATGGACATAACTTTTCACCCCACACAACTGTGCTTTGGAATAATAGATACATATTGTACCGGAACAAGTCTGTGTTCTATAAGGACTGGGATGAGGAAAATATATAAATATATGGTCGATAGTTGATCTAATGAACCCTAGTGGTAACTTATTAAATCATGAAGAATTCCAGGTTAAACATACTTTCAAACATTCCAAATCAGACTTTACTAAATCACATAAAGCACTCCCCAAAGAATTTATATTTATGATCCAAAATATAATGTGTAATCCACCTAAACAGCCACGAATGTCCTCACTGTTAATTCAAGGGATTTTAATGTCAGACAAAAATGTGATAATCATTTTATTAGAAACTGTTTTATTGAAAACCTGTTCCCTGAAAGACAAAAGAAAAATGGCATTCTACACAAATTTGATCAAAATTCCACTACTAAATTAAGAACATTAGCTATTCCTCCCAAAGTGAAAGAAACACTTCAAAATGATTAAATTATGAACATATTTCCTTCCAAAGAAACTCTGATCACGTTTTGGTTTTGATGATTATATTTGTTCATTCTGTGAAAATGACACAGAGATACGGACCAAATATTTTCCTCCTGTGGTTCTTCTGTTCTGGCTTCACAAATGGATAAAGCGAAGGATTTTATTCTTCCCAACTTCTATTTCTAGAGATAATTAACATTTGACATGTTTTTACAAGACAAAAGGGATGAACTGTTGTAATGTAATCCTCTGTTTAGCCAAATGCTTTATTCATAAAAATAGATATTTAAAGTCATTCCCCAAATTAGTTTTTTTGTTTTAATGAATTTGGATTATATTTAAAATCTTTAAAACTAATAACTGAAACAAAAGCACAAAAAATTTATGAAGTGTTAAGACATTTTCCCACTGATTTAGAGACTGATATCTTTACGTACCTCTTGTTTGGTGTATTATTTTACTTAAATGTCATGTATTTAATGTATTTAATGTATTGTTTGTACCTTATTTTCACATTATATTACTGTATAATTGTCATGGGACGTTCAATCTCTACACACTTTATTCTCAGGTTTACATACAGTGTTAATCTACTGTTCCCTTTATCAACCTCGTTTACATTACAAATGTATTTATATGGAATACAGTAGATTTGACATGTTTGTTTTATAATAAACCTTAGACATGAATAAAATAATTGAAAAAAAAAGAAAACAAATTAAAAACACACGTATGCGTAGCTGCAAACCTGCTCTTGGTATTAGTTATGAAAGTGTTTGACAAGATAGTTTGTGAGAAAATAAATTGTACATAGTTGACTCTAAAATTTAGAGTCTAAATAATCGTTCTCTCCAGTAGCGTAGTTAGTTCATTTTGGGTAAATACTGTACTGTGGTTTTTCTTCTCCAGCCTCGTCCTGGAGCAAAATCTGCTCCAAAACAACAACCATCATATTTAATAAAAAACAACCATCATATTTAATAAAAAACAACCATGCATATTTAATATTTCATATTTAATACGCCAGCCGGCCCCTTGAAATACAGAATTGTTACGTAATTGGGAATAAATGTGCAATATCTGTCTGTCGACCTCACACACATTTGATTTGATTTGATTTATTTTATTTTTGTACATGTAAAAAAACCAACACTTCAAGAGAAGTTTAAGAAAACAAAACAACAAAACAAAGAATTTCATCCTTTACAGTAAAGGCAAGTTTATTTATAGTGCTTTACATCAACATTAAAAGCGGCAAGACACAATTAAACAGTAGAAAACAAATACAATGAAATAAAATGATAAGAAAAGAGGTAAAATAGTACAAAAAAATAAGAGCAGTAGAGTACAGCAGGTAAGTATTTAATTTAAGAGTACGCTTCAGTAAACAACCGGAAGGTCAAAGGTAAAAAACGTTTCTGTAACACATTTAAAAAAAAAAAAATCAAGACTGACCAAAATGCTTTACAGGCGACAATAAAGCTACTTTCACATAGAGGGCGCACAGTGGTGTGTATGTGTATGTGCTGCCTCCGCGCAAGGGCGCAGGGTCTGCCGCCGAGGTTGGCGGTGCGCAATAGGGCGCCCTATGCCGCCGGGTTGCCGCGGCAGCAAGGCGCAAAGCAGCTTTCACCTAGAACGCGGTTTGCGCCGTGCACACCAAATATTGATAAATGATTCAATTGATGCTGATATGAGGCATGGAAATGCTATATCTTATTTTAAATTAACATTTTATTGTTAAAAGAACAAAAGAATATCACATTTTTACCACAGACCAGGTATGTCCAAATTGTGGGAGATTTCTCTCCACTTTTGTCCCTTTTTATTGATGTCCCGATAGGCCTGCAGCCTCATCCCACAAGACCTGGAACCAGGACTAGACCTGGAACAGGAACCAGTTCCTCACACAGACTCACAGCCAAGATCATTCTTTCTTCCATCTTGATCGTCTCTGATCTACAAGCTGCAAGTTTCTTTTCTCCCTCCAGCACCTTCTCTCCTATTGGACACCGGCGAGATGTCGTCACAGGGCGCACAGTGAAATTAAAACATTTTCAATTTGCAGCAGCAGCTTGGGCCGTCGCGCGCCGTCGCGTGCTCTTGCTGCCGCGGCAACCCGGCAGCGTGCGTCCTGTTGCACGCCGCCAACATCGGTGCAAAGCCCTGCGCTCTTGCGCAGCGGCAGCACATACACAATGAATGGGAAAACGGCGCCAGACCGGAAAAACCTTTTTTCAGTCGCCAAGCAACTTGCAACGAATATGCGCGCTGCTCTGCGCCGAGTCTGCGCCGAGTCTGCGCCGAGTCTGCGCCACCCTGGCGGTGTTGCCGCGTTCTATGTGAAAGTAGCTTAAAACTAAATTATAACTAATGCAACTTTAAATATACGACCGTTTCTAAATCGTTACTCAAACTAGAGCACCAAGACCAAGACTAGTTCAGCTCCAGACCAGGACCAAACCTAGTTCTGTCCTGATCCTGCGTGATTATTCCATCATCCTGGTTCTAGTTTCCATATGAGCTTGTTTTCAACTGCAGCTCAATAACACAGAGAAGTGGATGATGATGTTGAACTCACTATAAATGTTTCCATCCATCAGCTGAGATCAGATCTGTGTGGCGACTGCACTACCGCTATTTCTACACTATTGGAGGATTGACTCCAGAGCTTTTAAGGATTGACACGACGACTAACTAGTCCCAAAGTCCTCTAGCAGAATAACCAGCTCCAACACCCCCCTCCACCTCAGAAAAGTCAGGAATAGTAAATGTTACTGATTTAAATTGGACTGAATTTGGAGATGAAACCTGAATTTTAGATATTAAAGATACAATTATCAACTTGAAATTACATTATTTACCATTAAAGTTATCAGATTACACTTAAGAACTGCTGATCACCAGATTCTGTCACCTTGGTGGCAACAGCATCTCAGTTATCCGAGTCCGAGACCTGGAGAGACCCAGAGACACAAGACCAGGACCACAGAAAAGTGGTCTTGAGACCGGTTTTGAGAACTACAAGTCTAACCCTGAACAATGCAGCTTGGTCCAGGCAAGGCAGGAACCAGGCAAGGACGTCCCCCCTCCCCTTCTTTATTGGACCAGAGCATCAGCTGTCCGTCAGAACCTCTCTGACTGCGTTTCCATGCATCAATAACCCTTTTAAAACCTGAATATTAGCAATAACCCGGTTTTGCACGGCCCTGTAAACACCAATAATCCCTTTGAATAACCAGAATTTGCTCATATTCGGGTTTTTAAAAACCCGAATATGAGCCCTGGGTTACTCCTTTTAAAACCTGAATATTGGGTCATGTAAACACCAAAAGGAATATCCCCATCAAACGGAACATGAATCTGTTTTCTGCACATGCTCTGTTCACAAGGAATCCTGGTCTTTTGAGTCCAGCAAGTTCTTCTAAACACGGAGAAACCAAGACCAGGAGGAGACTAATCACTTCATAAATGTAATGAAGGATATGAACATTTCTGCATTTGTAGACGGTAGAAAGTACCGGGATAGAAGATTTACAAGAAGGAGAGAGAAAAGTTGAAGCAGCATTTGTTTTGAATTTGGATACAGGAAGAAGAAGTGGAAATGAAGGGAATTCCTTCCTTCCTTCCTTCCTTCCTTCCTTCCTTCCTTCCTTCCTTCCTTCCTTCCTTCCTTCCTTCCTTCCTTCCTTCCTTCCTTCCTTCCTTCCTTCCTTCCTTCCTTCCTTCCTTCCTTCCTTCCTTCCTTCCTTCCTTCCCTAGGATAGAAGATTTACAAGAAGGAGAGAGAAAAGTTGAAGCAGCATTTGTTTTGAATTTGGATCCAGGAAGAAGAAGCGGAAATGACGGGAATTGCGTCATCACATTCTCCGTGCGTCGCTGGTTTGATCCAGATATCCTGAATGATTAATCACCATGTATACAGAATATTCCCAATGTTTCAGTAACCGGAATATTAGCAATAAGCCGAATTTTGACTGGATGTAAACGTAGTCAATGACCCGGTGACATCAGTCCCCGTCTTCTTCAGCCTCCTGCTCTCGGATCAGGTTCAATGTTCAAAGTTCACTTTATTGTCTAACCAAGAACAAGTGGAACAAAATTTCGTTGCCACTGGCTCAAAGCAAGCAATAAAAAAAATGAAAACACTACATGAAAAACTATAAATACTAAAATATAAGGACACTAGGCTAAAAACTAAAACTCTGCTTGCAGTACTGTAGGCAGTCGTTGTCGAGGGTAGACAGGGAATGGGTTCTGTTTATTTAAAAGTCTTATGGAGTTTTCCAAGATGAGAATCCAGATTCATCTGCTCTTATTGTGAAAGGGCGGTCCAGGGACTCGGGTCTCTTGGATTCCCAGTAGAGGACTTGATTGACTCTGATATGGGTCAGGATTTTGTTGTGTTTTTGTGGACTTTTCAACGTCCTTGTGATGCTACAGGAGCCTCGGCGGGACGTGGGGAGTCGGAGGAAACATGAGGACTCGTCCCTCAGGGTGTCCATGCTCCCCTCCCGGCCCCTCAGGGTGTCCATGCTCCCCTCCCGGCCCCTCAGGGTGTCCATGCTCCCCTCCCGGCCCTCCCGGCCCCCCGTTGGGAAGTCTGTTTGTTTAAAGAGCCGACGTCCAGGAGGAGCCCAGGCGGGATTCACCCTCATTCACCCTCAGGAGATGGACCCGCTGATGAAGGGATGAGAGGCTGATGAAGGGATGAGAGGCTGATGAAGGGATGAGGGGCGTCCCCCTGATGAAGGGATGAGGGGCGTCACGCTGATGAAGGGATGAGGGGCGTCATGCTGATGAACTGATGAGAGGCTGATGAAGGGATGATGAAGGGATGAGAGGCTGATGAAGGGATGAGAGGCTGATGAAGGGATGAGGGGCGTCCCCCTGATGAAGGGATGAGGGGCGTCACGCTGATGAAGGGATGAGGGGCGTCATGCTGATGAACTGATGAGAGGCTGATGAAGGGATGATGAAGGGATGAGGGGCTGATGGAGGGATGAGGGGCTGATGATGAAGGGATGAGGGGCTGATGAAGGGATGAGGGGCTGATGAAGGGATGAGGGGCTGATGGAGGGATGAGGGGCTGATGATGAAGGGATGAGGGGCTGATGGAGGGATGAGGGGCTGATGAAGGGGTGAGGGGCGTCCCGCTGAGAGGGGCAGTGATGTCAGCAGTGATGTCAGCAGTGATGTCAGCACAGGGGAGGCTCCTGATTGGACAGCAGGTTCCAGGGCTGCTGTTATAAAACCAGATGTGAAGGTGCAGGACAGAAACACAGAAACACGGAGACACAGAGACGAGGACGAGCCGGCTTCACGTCCAAGGTATGACCTCAAATATTCACCTTTAAATCGACTGGTTTTAAAACTTTAAACTCCAACCAAAATAAGAGCATGTCCTTTGTTTCTGCTGTTTAGACTTTCTTCCAACAAGTCAGCAATCTGTTCTTAGTGTGTCGTCAACTTATTTGTTCTTGTGTTCAATTGTCTTTGCTGATTTTTTTTGAGGACTTCCTGCAGATTTATATATATATATATATATACACACACACACACACACACACACACACACACACACACACACACACACACACACACACACACACATATATGAGTTCTTTCATATAAAATTACCTTTTGCATGACTTCTTTCATCCAATTCCTGATTTGTGGAATTTATATTTGATCTGGAGCTGTTCTGCTCAGTTTAAAAACATTTGTTGTGGTGATTGGTGCAATACAAAGAACAAATAAGAGAAAATGTACAACATGATGGTTTTAAAGTTAAGTCATTCTGGAACATGTTAATATTTGTGAAATTAAACTCCAGAAAAAAACAAAGGAGCAGAAATGTGATCAGGTGTGTTTTCTGGGGTATTCTTATGAATGGAAAAATTTGAGTGTGTGTTTTACTGTGTGTGTGTGTGTGTGTGTGTGTGTGTGTGTGTGTGTGTGTGTGTGTGTGTGTGTGTGTGTGTGTGTGTGTGAGAGGAATGCAGGAGTGTGAACGTCAGCAGACATACGAGTGACGGTCAAAAGGCGTTTATTAGCAGGGATGGAAAACACTAAAATTAGAAGATGTTGCTGCACCGCTCAGATCAGCCGAGCTAAAACTGGAGCGCTGCATTCAGGACCGTTTTGGGGCTTTTATTTTGCAAAACTCCAGCAACATGGAGTTAAAACCCTTGAGGGTGTTTTTAGCGCTTCAGATTTTAATCTGCTTAAAACAAACACTTTCCTGGTCGGAACTGCGTTATTCAGTCAAATATGAACACTTTTAATCACACTCGGACCCTATAAAAACAGATCACATGATCTGAGGCCTTGAAACCCCAGTTTACAGTACTGTAGGATTAATGCACACAGAACCATTTGTTTTTGGGTTTTTCACGACTTGAGTGCGTTGAAACGTTTTCTACATCAAACTAAAATATCTAAGCAAGTGATAAATACAAGCAACATAAATAATCACTGCAATAACTTCTGATCCACGTTCATGAGTACTAGTGTGAGTAGGGTCACTATTGGCGCTTTTCCACTAGCACCTACTCAGCCCGACTTGCCTCGTCCCGGCTCCACCCGTTTTGTTCTCGATTGTTTTTCCACAGCCAGGTGAGAAGTGGGCGGGTTTGAGCAAAGCTGCTGTAATGTACTCGATTGCACAACCCCTTTGTTCGTGTCGGTGCAGATGAGAAATCAGCTGGAGCCGCGAGCGGCTGAGAGTAAAACAGCCCGTCTACATCCCTTTTTTAATTCTCTCGACAGCCACCAGGTTTATGAACATCTGCACCTCAGAGTTGGATCACCAAACAGACTTTTGCGCTCTAAAATAAAATCGCTGCGAGCTGCGAGTCACTCTCGCGCTGACTCCCGCTTCCTGATTCAAACGTCTGAAGGCCCCGCCCCCCGACCAATCAGTGGCGTGGAGGGTGGTGACGTCAGAAATAGTGCCGGCTCAGCCCGGTTAGAACCTCGACAGAATGGTTACAGAAAAAGTATCTGCTTGGCACGGCTCTACCCACCTCAGCCCCTAGTGGAAAAGTGCAAGACGGGGGCGTGGCGGGTAGAAGCGAGCTGAGTAGGTACTAGTGGAAAAGGGCCATAAGACACCCTAGAACCACATTTAATCCCTGTATCTTCTCTGGTAGGACAACTAAACCACATTTGTTTACTAGTGCATCAACTAGTCCATGTGGGATCACTAGTACAAACGCTAGTCGGAGTCGCTCGGGAGACGAGTCCAGATATTCACCAAAGTCACAACTAACCACCACCAGTTTACTGGCAGGAGAACGGATCTGCACGGGTTCAGAGTCAGCCTGGAACCGACCATCAACCACAGGCTGGAAGCCCAGAGATAAATAACCGCAAGTCCAGGCAGAACAGTCCAGAGGACGACAGAACGGAGAAGCAGGTTGTGAAGGATACTGGGGCCCTGAAAAAAAACAGATGGCTGAAACAGTCAAAAGTTAGCTGAAAGAACGTAGCAGCCAATGTCAGCTTCTAAGGGGCTAGCTGATGGCTCACTAAGACGCTACAGTCCTGGACATAAATGTCCAAATTCCCACCATACAGTTCAAAAGCTGTATGGTGGGAATACCTTAAATCAAGGTAACTGGGCGATGTTGGGAATGTCCAGGGCGATGACACAAGTGTCCAAGTTGATGTTGGGAATCTGCAGGGAAATTCTGGAGTGTCCAGGGCAATGTTGCAAGTTGGCAAGGCGATGTTTTGAGTCTCCAGGGAGATGTCACGAGTGTCCAGGACGATGTGATGAGAGTCCAGGACAAGGTCAAGTGCGTCCAGGGTAATTTGGCGAGTGTCCAGGGAGATGTAGCAAGTGTACATCGAGGGCAATTTTGCAAGTGTCCAAGGCGGTGTTGCGAGTGTCCGGGGCAATGTCGCTAGTGTCCGGGGCGATGTCACTAGTGTCTAGGACAGTGTTGCGAGTGTCTAGGACGATGTCGAGAGTGTCTAGGACAGGGGTGGGCAATCCTGGTCCTCGAGGGCCGGTGTCCTGCATGTTTTAGATGTTTCTCTGCTTTAACACAACTGATTCTAATTAATCATCGTCATCAGCTTGTCATCAAAGTCTGGATAGTTCTGTTGATGACACAGTCACTTGTATCATGGTACAATGAAGCAGGGAAACATCTAAAACCTGCAGGGACACCGGCCCTCGAGGATCAGGATTGCCCACCCCTGGTCTAGGACGATGTCGAGAGTGTCTAGGACGATGTCCCGAGTGCCTAGGATGATGTCCCGAGTGCCTAGGACGATGTCGTGAGTGTCCAGGGCAATGTCGCGAGTGTCCAGGGCAATGTCGTGAGTGTCCAGGGCAATGTCGCGAGTGTCCAAAGCGATGCTGCGAGTGTCTAGGACGATGTCGAGAATGTACAAGGCGGTGTTGTGAGTGTCCAAGGCGATGTTGCGAGTGTCCAAGACGGTGTTGTGAGTGTCCAAGGGTGTGTTGCGAGTGTCTAGGACCAGGTTGCGAGTGTCTAGGACAATGTCGCAAGTGTCTGGGGCCATGTTGCGAGTGTCCAAGGCGGTGTTGTGAGTGCCCAAGGTGATGTTGTGAGTGCCCAAGGTGATGTTGCGAGTGTCCAGGGCAATGTCGCGAGTGTCCAAAGCGATGCTGCGAGTGTCTAGGACGATGTCGAGAATGTACAAGGCGGTGTTGTGAGTGTCCAAGGCGATGTTGCGAGTGTCCAAGACGGTGTTGTGAGTGCCCAAGGTGATGTTGTGAGTGCCCAAGGTGATGTTGTGAGTGTCCAAGGTGATGTTGCGAGTGTCCAGGGCGTTGTCGCGAGTGTCTAGGACGATGTGGCGAGTGTAGGCAGTTAAGTTGCATGTATGCATCCAGGGCGATGTGCCAACTGTTCAGGACGATGTCGCGAGGGTCCAGGGTGATGCCAACTGAAGACAGCTTAGTGTTTGCCAGTGAGACAGCCACAAAAAACAATGAAATCACAAAGTGTCCAGTGGTTGAAATTTCAGCCATTAACTGAACTTTTGGGATGTAATTGAAGAAGCGGTGACCAGACAGTGCTAGCGTCCTCTCTCAGTTTTGTGTGCGAGTACATTTTCTAGTATGTGTACTAATTTAGGTCGATTTTCCGCTTCAGTTCGCCCCTTAGAGCCATGCAGGATTTTAGAAAACTGCCAAGTCTATGGGTTAGTTCACTAATGCGATGTTGACTGGGTCAAAGAGTTCACCAACATGTTCCGCTACATGAGGCCAGGACGTTTCTGTGTGCTTTCAAAGTGATGCATTTTGGTACCTTTAAATATTCCTGTAAGAAAAGGAACCAAATGATTAAACAATCTAATTCAATATATAGAAGAATAAAGTAATGTACAATGAAGTAGTACAACTACTTGAACAAATGTATTTGTTAGAAAACAGTCTGCAGAAGTCGGCATACGTCCTCACAAACCGTTGGCCGGTGGAAGCTTTGCTCTGATTTGATGACATTGATTTTTCAGATGCAGTCCTGCAGCCATCTTCTCTTTGCTCTGGTGTCCATCGGCCTGCTGCTTGGCGCCGCCCACGGATTCAGACTCCAGCAGCGTCCTGCTCAGGTCAGAACCTCACCAGCATCTGTAACTCCAGCTCCAAGGACATTTACAGGTCACAGACACAAACATCAACCTTTATCTGGGAAACCGGTGTCCTAAACACAAGTCCAAGAAAAACCGAAACTGTTTTCAAGTGGAAGAGACGTCCTTGCAACGGACAAATGTCTCCACTGGAGGCAGTGTCATAGCTAGAACAGCATCTATTCTATAGAGGGTATGCATTGACGTCACTTCCCCACTGCACCACGCCCCCTTACTCGCACTGAGTGGCAAAAACAGCTGCAACTAGTGAAGAAGACGGGATAACAGCCGATTATCAGCTTAAATTAACAGCAGTTGGACTTGACAGTGACCCGTACAGTTACCCCAAGAACCAGTGGTCCATGGACGTTAATATTTGGTACAGTTACCAAGAACCAGTGGTCCATGGACATTAATATTTGGTACAGTTACCAAGAACCAGTGGTCCATGGACATTAATATTTGGTATAGTTACCAAGAACCAGTGGTCCATGGACATTAATATTTGGTACAGTTGCCCCAAGAACCAGTGGTCCATGGACATTAATATTTGGTACAGTTACCAAGAACCAGTGGTCCATGGACATTAATATTTGGTACAGTTACCAAGAACCAGTGGTCCATGGACATTAATATTTGGTACAGTTACCAAGAACCAGTGGTTCATGGACATTAATATTTGGTACAGTTACCAAGAACCAGTGGTCCATGGACATTAATATTTGGTACAGTTACCAAGAACCAGTGGTCCATGGACATTAATATTTGGTACAGTTACCAAGAACCAGTGGTCCATGGACATTAATATTTGGTACAGTTACCAAGAACCAGTGGTCCATGGACATTAATATTTAGCCATGAATCCAGTTTCCTGATATTTATATGTACTTAATTTCTACGTTGGGGAAATACACGAAGCAAAGCTTGAAGGCTTACAAAAGTCTTGACGCTTGGTCCGACTTCAAGGCAGGATTTGTTGTAGAAATTAAAGTGATGAGGACACCGGACTTTATGATTTGACCATTTAACGTTAGCTACCCTAAAATCCAACATTACCTGATACAAAATGGGAACCACAAATCCATGTTTCCGTGCCTGGAATCCAGTTGTTTCTGTGAATTGCAGCGATCCATTTGTCTCTCTTAAGCTTATTTTTCGGCAGTCTGCAAAACGATAACTCCGATTTCTTGCTAAATCTATACTGTACAGTACAGTTGATCGCACAACACTTCTTTCCCATTTTAGATGTTTTCCAGTTGCTCAATCTGAAAGTCTACGCTGCCACTCAGTGGAAGTAACCCGCCGTGAAGTCGCATCTGTGATGTCATGTGCATTCCCTCTATAAACACGGACTGATGGGAAACACCCTCAGAATAAGCAGCGCCGCCCTCCGGGGCCCCGGCGCTGACATCGAGTGGCGCGATGCTGCGGTGGAGGAAGCCCCATCTGTTTCATGTTTAGTCTGGATGATACACGATCCGCCCGAGACTTCAGAGGCCTCGGGCAGACGGAAAAGTCAGGAGCCGCCTGCTGTTGGGCCCCGAGTGCGAGGGCCGGTTCTCAGCACGGAGGTCCGTCGTGAGAAAACAATCGATGAGGTGGAGACGGAGCAGCGGGGCCTGCTGAGGTCAATGTTTTCTGTGTGGAGACTTCCTCTTAAAACATGAAGAGAAGAGGCAGAAAGCTTCATCAGCATCATGAGAACCTCAGGAGGGAAGCGGTCGGAGAGTTCAGTATTGTTGTTTTACGATTGGCTCATTTAGCTGTGAAATGTTGGTATTGTGTGTGATTTGGGTTGAAAGATCTCAAAGTCCCACATACGGTGGCCTGGAAGTGCAAAAAACATCGACAAATTGAAAAACACAACGACAAATTAAAAAACACAACGACAAATTGAAAAACACAACGGCAAAAGTGAAAACCCAACACACTAACCAAAACGGAAAGGGTAGGACCCTTCGAGCGACATGACTCGTCACTGATTGGACGAATGAACATTTGACCCGGAAGTTCATCACTTTGCGTCGGGCCGAAGACGCCCCTCAGCTGTGACATAATTTAATATAATATAACGCCAAGTCTATGTTTCTGTTGAAGAACTTGCCACATGGTCCGATATCCCAACAGTTGCCCTGGTCATTCCGACTCAGTGTACATTGCACGCAGCTGAAGCCCATTTCTGTACATAACCAACTCACCTTTTATTAACCCTTGTGCTGTCTTCGGGTCAAGGAAGGAGGAAGGGAGGAAGGGAGGAAAGAAGGAAGGAAGGAAGGAAGGAAGGAAGGAAGGAAGGAAGGAAGGAAGGAAGGAAGGAAGGAAGGAAGGAAGGAAGGAAGGAAGGAAGGAAGGAAGGAAGGAAGGATGGAAGGAAGGAAGGAAGGGAGGAAAGGAGAAAAGAAGGAAGGAAGGAAGGAAGGAAGGAAGGAAGGAAGGATGGAAGGAAGGAAGGAAGGAAGGAAGGAAGGGAGGAAAGAAGGAAAGAAAGAAGGAAGGAAGGGAGAAAAGAAGGATGGAAGGAAGGAAGGAAGGAAGGAAGGAAGAAAAGAAGGAAGGAAGGAAGGAAGGAAGGAAGGAAGGAAGGAAGGCAGGAAGGAAGGAAGGAGGAAGGAAGGAAGGAAGAATGAAAAGAAGGAAAGAAGGAAGGAAGGAAGGAAGGAAGGAAGGAAGGAAGGAAGGAAGGAAGGAAGGAAGGAAGGAAGGAAGGAAGGAAGGAAGGAAGGAAGGAAGGAAGGAAGGAAGGAAGGAGAATGAGGTAATTTTGACCCGAACACAGTCCAAGGTTAATCCTATAGATTTACCTGAACTGGTCATTGTGTTGCAGCGTTTAGACCGGCCCATGTTTACTGAACTGGTCATTGTGTTGCAGCGTTTAGACCGGCCCGTGTTTACTGAACTGGTCGTTGTGTTGCAGCGTTTAGACCGGCCCGTGTTTACTGAACTGGTCCTTGTGTTGCAGCGTTTAGACCGGCCCGTGTTTACTGAACTGGTCCTTGTGTTGCAGCGTTTAGACCGGCCCGTGTTTACTGAACTGGTCATTGTGTTGCAGCGTTTAGACCGGCCCGTGTTTACTGAACTGGTCCTTGTGTTGCAGCGTTTAGACCGGCCCGTGTTTACTGAACTGGTCATTGTGTTGCAGCGTTTAGACCGGCCCGTGTTTACTGAACTGGTCCTTGTGTTGCAGCGTTTAGACCGGCCCGTGTTTACTGAACTGGTCCTTGTGTTGCAGCGTTTAGACCGGCCCGTGTTTACTGAACTGGTCATTGTGTTGCAGCGTTTAGACCGGCCCGTGTTTACTGAACTGGTCCTTGTGTTGCAGCGTTTAGACCGGCCCGTGTCCGGGTCTCCCAAGGCTCCCTGGCTCCACCCAGGACTGCTGAAACCGGGACACGAGCCGACGGCCAAGCTCGTCCAATGGGACGAGACGATCAGGATGGCCAACGATGTCATGGAGCCCAAGAGGAGGAGGGGTTTCCCCGGCAACAACGCGCCGCTGGACCGGCTGGGAATCAGCTCCATGGAGACCAGACGGGTTTCAGCCAGGCAGAGGTGACGGCTGAGGCTGGGGTTCCAACCGTCCCTCCAAAAACAGTCCCGTATTTATAAACTAAAGTCCTGTATTGAGCTGAAACGGGACGCGCTTTGTCCTGTATTACTGTGAGAGTCAGAAAATAGTCTTAAAATGCCGATGGAAAATGTAAAAAGTTATTTTTTTTGTTTTACTACAACTGTAGCCTACTATGGAAGAGTATTAGGGCCATGCAGGAGAAAAAATATTTGAGAGGGGAAGACTTTTTTTATTGTGCACTTCGAGAAAAAAGTTGAAATGTCGAGAAAAAAGTTTAAATGTCGAGATTAATGTTGAAATACAGTTTCGAGAAAAAAAGTTGAAATTTCGTGAATAAAGTCAAAATTTTGCCTTTTTTCTCTCAACATTTCAACTCTATTCACGAAATGTTTAAGTTTTTCTCCACATTTCAACTTTTTTCTTGTACATAATGAAAAAAAAAAATCTTCCTCCTCTAAAATATTATTTTATTTTTCTCCTGCATGGCCCTGATTCTCTTCCGTAAGCCTACAGTCATGGCCTTTGAGGCACAAATATGTTTACAAGTTTTCTACAAACTTTCTGTTTACACTTTAGTTATTGCACTAAAAATGTGCACTATTACAGAATGAATGTTTCTGCTTTCTATTGTTTTATATTAATTTATACAATTTTAAGTTAAGCAGAACAGGTTTCTGTTTAAGAAAGATACTTATTTTATTCAGTTCATTTTACTTACTTTGTATTAAAGTGAATTGCTGGATAATAATTTGTTTTCATTCAGAAATATGCAAGTAATTCAATTCAGGTTTGAGTCAAATATTTAAAAAATCGTTTCACTCACAAAAAAAGGGGCTAATAAACTTCACTACACCAGGAAGGGTGAAGGCTGCCGATGAGGGTCCCTTATTTATTTTTCATTTTATTTTCCTACCTGAGCCGCACCTTTCCCAGGTCTTTAAACTCCTCGTCTTTGTCTCTGCAGCAAGGCGGAGGTGTTGCCACGGCAACGATTCAAACCACCCCGGATCGACAGGATTGGAAAGAGCGGGCTACCGAAAGGCAGATAGGCCACGCCTCTCCGTTGTGAAGCCACGCCCCCTTCGACAGGACCCTCTCAATGCACAGGTACGGCAGCGAACAGTCGTTTTAAATGGAAGTTAAGGAAATAAAAGACTAAAAAATAACCTGAAATCCCTGTTTCTGTCCCTGCAGAGGAGTCGCCACAGATGCATGAACCCCAGCTAATCACCTGCTGAGCCCCGCCCACCTCACCTGGACACGCCCACCTCACCTGGACACGCCCACCTCACCTGGACACGCCCCCCCCGACTGACCGGAGGCGTCGCCGCCTCGACTCAACTTTGACCTTCTCTAGACTCGTTTCCTGCTCGTAGTTTCGTTTGCAGCAGCAGGGCGGCTGGTTTCCATGGCAACACAAGACTTTCTTAGCTCGACACAGCTCAGATGTGACAGTTTCAGGCCACGTTTCCACATAGCCGGGTAACTTCCAAGATGAACGAGAGTCTTTCGTTTGGAGTGACAGAGAAGTGGAGTTACTTCTCGACATTTCGACTTTTTTCTCGACATTTCGACTTTTTTCTAAAAAAATTCTACTTTTTTCTCGACTTTCTTCTCAACATTTTGGCTTTTTTCACAAAATTTCGACTTTTTTCTAAAAAATTTCGACTTTTTTCTCAAAATTTCGACTTTTTAAAAAAAAAATCCGACTTTTTTCAAAAAAAATCCGACTTTTTTCTCAAAATCTTGACTTTTTTCTCAGCCACCTATCCCCCCTTTTTTCTCGACATTTCAACTTTTTTCACAAAATTTTGACTTTTTTCTCGACATATCATCATTTTTCTCAAAATTTCTCAAAAACTGATATTTCTCCCTCTACGTTTTGAAAAATACCATCATTTCCAGGAACCTGCATAAATATCTGTTACGGTGCTATGAGCAGCCAAACCTACAGGGGGCAGTGTAACGAGAAGATAAAGTCATGCTAGCCAATCAGAATCCTGGAAAAAACATCAACAAATGACACGAGTAACTTCCAGTTACTTCCAAGATGAACCAGAGTCTTTCGTTTGGAGTGACAGAGAAGTGGAGTTACTTTTAAGTGTGACGTTAGAATATAAAACAGTTAAAAAACAAGAAAATATTGACGGTTACAAACTAATTGTAACCACAGGTGTCACTCATGACGCTGGTGACGTTTCTGTCTCATAATGTGACGTTCTGAAGCCTAAATGTCAGTTTCTCTCCGTTTACAAGCAAACGTGAAAACTGAGTTTTTGAAAATCTCCACTTTGGCCGGAGTTTTCAGAAATTATCATTTTTGGTGACTTTGAGCTTCGTTTTCATGTAAATGAACGGCTAAAACGCATGAAAACACCAGCGTTCCTGCTACGTGGAAACGGGGCCTAAGTTTTACTGCGTGTAGCTGGACGCTAACGTTAGACAAAGACTGATGGAAATTAAACCCATCACAGTAAAGCTAATATCGCTAATTGCACAAAAAAATAATTTGGGGAACTAAAGTGAGCAGAGCTGAAACAGTGATGACAAATTAGGAGAATAAGATACTTAGCAACGTTTCATTTTAGATACCAGCCAGAAATGTTTAACAACCAACCAATCGACGAGGATCGACGGAGGTTCAAACCCTCCGCGATGATCAGAGATGAAGTATTGATCCGTTATCGGTGAACAAGAGCTGGAGCTGTGAAGTCCAAAGACACTTATTTAAAAATAAGAGAAGGAAATTCTTAATCTCTGACTTTAAAAGTGTTTAAATTGCAAGGAAAAAACTTCTGACTTTCTGGTTTAAACTCACAAATTTGAAAGAAACTCAAAACGTCAGACTTTTTACAATTTCTGAGTTTATAGACCTGAAATTAAAAAAATTACTTTTATAAACATATCATTTGCACAAAAAAAACAACCCTCAGAATTGTGGGTTTATAAACAAAAAACTTTCATGCTTACAGTAAACTCACAAAATTGCAAGAAAACCTTCAGAAACTTTATAAACCTCAGACTTTCTGCCTCCTAAATTTGCTAAAGTCCAGAAAAACATCACATTAAAACGTGTTAATCTACTGGAAAAAACTCAAACGTATGATGTTAGAAAATTTGGGATTTTACAAAGAAATTTGGAAAAAAAAAAGTCTCAATATCCGACTTTACAAACGTGTACATTTGAAAGAAGTAATTTAATAAAATATTTAAAAAAATAATTCAAATTTTCATAAATCTGCAAATAAAAAAAATAAAAAAATTGTTTTTCAGACTTCAAAACTTCTCATAAATTTGCACATTTTCAAGAAAAAAGATGAATTCCTAAATTTGCAAGAAAAGTGCTTCAGATCTCCAGTTCTTCATGTGACCTCCACGTAAAATACTCAACAAATGAGAACGGCTGCCTGTATTTCTCCATGATGCCGGTTGTTGGCGCCCCCTGCTGGCCGGGAGGCCTCCGACCTCTGATGGTAACGTAGGAAAACAGGAGCCTGAATCCTTCGCTCCTTCATCCAGGAAAACATCCAGATGTTGCTCAGTTCTCAGACACGTCATTGATCCACGATCTGCCTGTGAATGTGATAAATACGTAGAAACGTTGACGTCCTGCTGGTTCCGTCAGAAAAGCTTCTGTCTGCCCGAGTTTGATGAATAAAGAGGAAATGTTTAAAAAGATGAGTAACTGTTCTTTCTAGGAGACGGACGGATCCTGATTTCAGATGGAAAACTGGGAATGGACTTGAGATCAATGTTTATTTTGAGGCTTTACCGATCAATAAAACCTTTAATGAATCAAAGGTGAAGAAACTAAACAGCTCACCTGATCATATTTGTTCTGTTCAAGTCCTTTAAGTGTTTAATGACCAAAGAGATAATTATTAGTATATATATATATATATGTGTATATATATATATATATATATATATATATATATATATATATATATACATATATACATGCCGATAAATTCTATAACTTAGCGTTCTTAGCTCTGATGTGACGGCTGAAGAACGAGTTATCAATCGTTCTTCAGCACGTTTTAGTTTTACTGCTAGCGTTAAACGAAGACTGATGGAACCTAAACTCATCACAGCAAAGCTAATGTTGCTAATTGGACAAAGAAATAATTTGGGGAACTAAAGTGAGCAGAGCTGACACATTAATGACCAATTAGAAATAAAAGATAGTTAGCAACGTTTCATTTTAGATACCAGTCAGAAATGTTTAACAACCAACCAAGACATTTTGTTAGTTTTGAACAAACATTGAGACAACGTAGGCTAATGACCTACGAGTTCTAGGAGCCCTTAATGAAGCCAACTGCTAACTCTGGCTAACATTAGCTCATTAAATTAGCCGGTTAACATTCGCTGGCTTTTTTTTTATTAGCTGGTTAGCATTGGCCTGTTAAAATGACCTCACCAAAATTAGCTGGTTAACATTAGCTCAATAGCATTAGCTGGATAACATTAGCTCACTAGCATTAGCTGGCTAATGTTAGCTCACTAGCATTAGCTGGATAACATTAGCTTGCTAACATTATCTGGATAACATTAGCTTGCTAACATTAGCTAGCTAACAATAGCTGGTTAGCATTGGCCTGTTAAAAATTACCTCACCATGATTAGCTGTTTAATATTAGCTCACTAGTATTAGCTGGCTAACATCAGCTTGCTTACATAAGCTAGCTAACATTTGCTAACTTCCTTGACTGAGGTACTGACTTATTAAATAAATTCATCACAGTAAAGCTAATGCAGCTAACTGCTCACATAGCTATTGATTTGATTTTGGAACGTAAACGAACCGCCAACGAAGCTAAAAGTGGTTCGTTTCAGAAACATCCAACCAGGACGGACCAAGGCTAACAAAGCTAGTAATGAAGGACACATCAGGCTAAAGTACGTCGTCAGGTTGAAGACGTTAACGTAGCCGAATGCTAGCTTGGACACGTTGCTTAGCACCACCTAGCACCAGCTAACAGCACAGAATTGCATAATGAACTGATTAAGTCGGTGTTGTGGCAGCTACGCTAAAGCACCCATGTGTTTCCAGCAGCAGCTGAATGACGGAGCGGGCCAATTTCTTTTCTTGAGAGTTCCTTAAGGAAGCCAACTGCTAACTCTGGCTAACATAAGCTGGCTAACAGTAGCTGGTTGAAATTATCTCACTAGCATTAGCTGGTTAACATTACCTGGCTAACATTTGCTAACTTTCTTGACTGAGATACAGACTTTTCCTTCTTCCGGCTCTCGGCGAAGGCGGATGCTTTTTCTGCTCTCTCCCTTATCTATCTGCCTTGCTACTGCTTTTGTCCTGTCTCGTCTTCAGAGTCTCTTCTTTTTCACTCCTCCGAAACTCTACAATCATGGAATTGATTAACTGGTCTCTCAGCACAATTGACCAAATTTTGCTTATCAGCCCCCCCAACAGTCTCCGGGTTTCGAGCGCCACGACGGCGATCACTTGGATGTACTGTGTGGGAATTCTGATGAAATAAATGAATCACACTAAAGCTAATGCTATTACTATTCATGGGAAATAAACCAGCTGCTAACGTTAGGTTTTGATTTAGGAACGTAAACGAAGCTAAAAGTGGTTCGTTTCAGAAACATCCAATGAGAGGACCAAGGCTAACGAAGCTAACTGTCGGCTGTGGAAGTCACATATCAGGCTAAACTACGTTGTCAGGTGGAAGACGTTAACGTAGCCGAATGCCAGCTTGGACACGTTGCCTGCTAATAACAGCTAACAGCACAGAGTGACATAATGAACTGATTAAGTCGACGTTGTGGTGGCTACGCTAAAGCAGCAGCAGCAGCTGAATGAAGGAGCGGGGCGTCCTGGACGTCAGAGTGTTTTATTGTGATGCGACCAGGTGAGTTACAGCAGATATTCACATTCTGAATATGGAGCTGGACCTGAGGAGGACTAGCGGGACCGGTTTCACAAAACCGGGACCGGTTAAACAAACCCGGAGCGGTCACACACAAAGTACTAAAAAAGGAAAGGAATAAATTCTAAAAAAATAGCAATAATATCAGAGCGGCATCCGGTTTCCTTCCACGCTGATCTTCAGGGCGTGGCCCGAAGCGGCGCATCTGTTTGTCCACGCGGGACATGCCCTTCTTCATGGGACCCTGCGGGGACGAGAAAAGCTGTCAGACGTTTGGAGTTTGAACCGCGGCGGCGCTCCGAGGAGCCGGCGTTCTGTCCATTTCTGCTGCTTTGTTGAAAAATGCTCCCTAATGGTTTTCTACCTTTGTAGAGCTACAACTTTACTGTTTTACTCCCTAAACCACTTCCTTTCCCCCCCTTGTCGCTCGCCAGGCCGTCACTGAGCTCATTTACATGGGAAGTTTAGTTCCTCTTTAATTCAGAATTTAAAAAATCCGATTTAAAATGAGTAAAAATGACCATGTAAACAACTTATTCCTAATGAAAATGGCCATTCTGAATTAAACTTAATTCCGAAGTAATTGTGGCTGGTTTATTCTGATTTTAAATCTGAATGAATAATGCCGCGATCATGTATACACTCATTCAAAAAAAGAAAAATAAATAAATGAATAAATAAAAAAAATAAAAAATTTATAAAAAAAATAAATAAAAAAAATGTATACACTCATTCCTCTTTAAATTAATTCCGGTGTGAAAATAGGGGTCTAAAGCCCTACACAATATTTTTACTGTAGCCAATGTGACTTAATTCTAGAGATATGGAGTTTTTTGTGCAAAAAATGACCTTGAACATTAAGTTTGACCTTCAACATGACCTTTAAATAGGACATTTATCTCAGAAATGAATTCCTAGCACCAAAAAAGTAGAGAAAGTGACAATATAGAACAATCTAGGACAAAGAGAAGCTGAGATTTGACCTTTGGTGTTTTCGGCAGGAGCCATTTTGAATTTTCTGCAAACCGGCCACTAGGGGGCGTCACCATTTGTTTGCGGTGGTTTTTGAAAACCTTATGTCCATACCTAACATCATGCCAAATATCAAAAACTTGTCACCAAGTGCACGCTTTTCATGAATTCCCTGCTAGTACAGTATTTACCCAAATACAACTAACTACGCTACTGGAGAGAACGGCTATTTAGAGTCTACTATGTACAATTTCTTTTCTCACAAACTATCTTGTCAAACATTTTAGTAACTAATAATACCAAGAGCAGGTTTGCAGCTATGCATACGTGTGTTTTTAATTTTTTTTTTTTTTCAATTCTTTTATTCGTGTCAAAGGTTCATTATAAAACAAATCATGCCAAATATCAAAAACTTGTCACCAAGTGCACAATCTTTATGATTTTTGACATATTCCCTCCCATCTGTACTGTGGTTTTTCTTCTCCAGCCTCGTCCTGGAGCAACATCTGCTCCAAAACAACAACCATTGTATTTAATCAAAAAACAACCATGCATATTTAATAAAACAACAACCATGCATATTTAATAAAACAACAACCATGCATATTTAATAAAACAACAACCATGCATATTTAATAAAACAACAACCATGCATATTTAATAAAACAACAACCATGCATTTTTAATAAAACAACAACCATCGTATTTAATCAAAAAACAACCATGCATATTTAATATTTAATATTTAATATGCCAGCCGTCCCTTGAAATACGGAATTGTTACGTAACTGGGAATAAATGTGCAATATCTGTCTGTCGACCTCACACACATTTGATTTGATTTGATTTGATTTATTTTATTTTTGTGCATGTAAAAAAAAAACAACACTTCATGAGAAGTTTAAGAAAACAAAACAACAAAACAAAGAATTTCCTTCTTTAAACTTGCCATCTTGATTTACATGTGCCAAAAAAGGAGCAGGAAGAAGTGTAAACTTATTTAGGCCTACCCCCATTCACTGATCATATTATTAATAATATATATATATATATATATATATATATATATATATATATATATATATATATATATATATATATTATTAATAATATATATATATATATATATTATTAATAATATATATATATATATATATATATATATATATATATATATATATATATATATATATATATATATATATATATATATATATATATATATATATCATGCCAGTGAAATAACAACAAATAGCAAAAGGAGGAGTTACATTAGTATAACATTCCATTTCCATCTTTAATATTGTTGAGGTGAAACAGGTATAGATTTACATTTATGATTCTTTATATTCTTTATAAGGTTTTTCATTCTCAAAGAGAAACAGATGAATTGATGATTTGGCACATTCTTGTTCCTGAATATGGAACTTCCCCATCAAAAGTACAGAGTTAGTGACACAGTCAACATTCTTCAGGCCATCACTTTGATAAAAAGTAACTAAATCTTTCAGAGAGAAGGTATAATTTCTATGCACAAAATTAAATATATACGACGCTACCTCTTCCCAAAAGGCTGAGGTTTTGGTTCATTCATAAAACAAATGAACAATACTCTCGTCTTACTGTCCACAAAAAGAACACATACCGTCAATATCTACAAGTTTTGATATTATCGACTTAACAGGATAAATCCCATGTACAATTTTGAAATGAACTTCTCTAATTTTATTTGTGACACAGAATCTGAAAGGTAAAGACCATGTTTTCTTCAATCAATATCTTCAATCATGGACAGAGCTGGTAGAGGAGCCAGAAACTGTACTCAAGTAAAAGTACTGTTACTTCAGAATAATATGACTCATGTAGAAGTAAAAAGTATTCATCCAAATAATTACTTGAGTAAAAGTAAAAAAGTACTTGGTGAAAAAACTACTCAAGTACTGAGTAACTGTTGAGTAACATCTGATTTATTTTTTTAACACAACCATTCAAACAGACAAAAGTACAAAATAATCATCTTCAGGCAAATTAAATCAATAAAATAATAAAAATAAAAAATAATAAAAAATAAAAAATAATAAAAAGTAAAAATAGCTTAAATTAAAATTATATTAAAGTACTCAGTATTCAAGTACTTTAATAAATAAGAAAATAAATAAAATAATAACAGAATAAAAAAATTAATTAAGCACAAGTAGCACAAAATTTCCAGCCTTTGTACTTTTCTTTTTTAACCAGACAGAACTAGAACAAACATGAACTCATAGAAACTCTGTGTGTTTGAGTCTGAGTAAATGTGACAAAACATGCAAAAACTACTTTTTACTTCTACTTGAGTCATATTATTCTGAAGATTTGGAATGAGCTGAATGACAACCTTAAAAAGTCACAGTCCATCTCCGTATTTAAACGACAGTTAAAGAATCAGTTGTTAAGCTCATATACATAAACGTACACTCCGGGATCACAAAATGTTTCATGTTAAGTGTTTGTAATGTGATACGTTGCATGTAAGTGGTAGTCTAGTATAATGTGCATGTTGTTTTGTCGTGTTATGTGTGTATTAAGTGCAAGTGTATGTATGTATTCCTGCCTACTGTATGTATGTTCATTGGCTCCTACCATAAGCTTTTGATAGCTTCTCCAGGAGACCAATTCACATGTGTGAAAGTGAATGAATAAAACAAAACTACTATCAAGTAACAGTACTTTCACTTGAGTACAGTTTTTTGCTCTGTCGAGTACTGACTGTAGATCTTCCATGACAACAGCGTCCCTTATTTCTATATATAATAAGATGTGGGAAATGTTTAGAGAAGGAAACTTCAGTTTTAAGGATAACCAGTTTTAAATATTTATCCAAAATTGTTGTGAATAATGGCAGGAAAAAAACAAGTGCTCCAATGTTTCATCATCAGAATTGCAAAAAGCATCATGTAGCATTACAAAGAAGAATTTGAAGTAGACTTGTGTTTCCTCTACGAGAGTTTGTATTGGTGTCTTTTAATAAAGAAAGTGAGAAAAAAAAGCGTCCCTTATTTCTGTTCCTGAAAGGTGACGCTGCCCGGTGGGCGGGGCCTTGGTCCGGGGGGCGGGGCCTGTGCCCGGGGGGCGGGGCCTGTGACCTCACCTGGCCAGGTAAACAGCTGCGACACAAAAGCTGCAGACGGAAGTCTGAACCAGAAGAGAGTTTGTTCCTTCTAAACATGTTTGGATTTCAAGTGTTCACCCTGCTGGTGCTGGTGCTGGTCCGGTCCGGACTGGCCCAGACCCAGAACCAGGACCTGACCCAGGTCCCGGACCCGGACCTGAACCAGAACCAGACCCAGACCCCGGACCCGGTCTGCTCCTGGGACCAGGCTCTGGCCCCGGGCCAGGGCCTGGCCCCGCGCTCCCTGGTCGCGGGGGCGCGCCTGCTGGACGAGGAGCGCGCGGTCCCGGACGCGGCGCGGTGCCGCGCGCTGTGCTGCGCGCTCCCGCGCTGCGACCTGGCCCTGCTGGGGCTCCCGGCGGACGGGGGCCCGCAGTGCCTGCTGGTGTCCTGCCCCGGGGACGCATGCGCGCTGCAGCCCAGCGACCAGTTCCAGGCCTACCGCCGGGCGCGCGCCCAGCCCCGCGAGCACGCGCAGGGCGGAGGGAACGCGCCGCACGTCGTTCCCCTGATGGGGGGCCCCGGGGGGGCCCGAGACTCCTGGGGGCCCCGGGGGCCGCGGGACAACGGAACCGGTGAGAGTTTGTTTCTGTTTGTAGGTTTTTATTTTATTTATTTATTTTATTTTATTTTATTTTATTTTTATTTTTTTATTTTATTTTAATTTTTTTTAATAAGGACAGTAAATAATATCTCAAAATAAAATAGAAGCATTGAGGTTTAAGTAGGAAAAGTAAATTTAAAAAAATCTGGAAATATTTTTCACATAAGCTTCCCGTTTTAAACACTTTGGGGTTTCTGAATACAATATTAATGTAGCTTTGAGAACAATTATTTATATATATATATACACAGGACTGTCTCAGAAAATTTGAATATTGTGATAAAGTCCTTTATTTTCTGTAATGCAAAAATGTCATACATTCTGGATTCATTACAAATCAACTGAAATATTGCAAGCCTTTTATTATTTTAATATTGCTGATCATGGTTTACAGCTTAAGAAAACTCAAATATCCTATCTCAAAAAATTAGAATATTCTGGGAATTAATCTTAAACTGTAAACCATAATCAGCAATATTAAAATAATAAAAGGCTTGCAATATTTCAGTTGATTTGTAATGAATCCGCAATGTATGACATTTTAGTTTTTTCAATTTTTCAATTGCATTACAGAAAATAAAGAACTTTATCACAATATTCTAATTTTCTGAGACAGTCATGTGTGTGTGTTTTTATTTATTTATATATATATATATATATATATATATATATATATATATATATATATATATCTCCAGCTCTGATGATCAGGTGTTGTTTTCCTACTGAGTTTCCAGTTAAAGGAACCTGACAGGAATGTTGTCCAGCAGGTTCACCTGCAGGTGAGGCCGAGCCAGAGACGGTTCTGCAGGTTCTGCTGGTTCTGTTTACCTCGGTTTACCTCTGAACGCTGAGTCATCGCTGCCACCAGAGTATCAAGGCCAGGCAGGAGAAAAATATTAGAGAGGGAAGATTTTTTTATTATGCACTTCGAGAAAAATGTTGAGATTAATGTTGAAATACAATTTCAAGAATAAAGTTGAAATTTTGCCTTTTTTCTCAACATCTCAACGTTTTTCTTCAAATTGTATTTCAACATTAATCTCGACATTTCAACTTTGTTCTCAACTTTTCGACTTTGTTCTCAAACTGCTTAATGAAAAAAAATCATCCTCCTCTAGAATATTATTTTTATTCTTTTCCTGCTTGGCCCTGATTCTCTTCCGTAAAACACACTGATGTTGTTCTGCCAGTATTTTTATTCTTGGTGGTTGCCCTGTTTTTATAAATAGGGAACCAATCAGATATCTCCTTTGTTTCAACCAATCATAACAACCGCCCTCATGTAAAGGCTGGATTAAGTTCTGCACTCCTCCAACGCAGAACTACTCCGTCACCGTGACACCATCGTGAACCTTCGGACTTCTCCGTCACTCCATTTCTCCAGGGTGCAAACCCCCCCAGAGTGCTAGGGGGTCGCCATCTTTTCCTCAATGGTTTATCCGACTTTTCCGGTCACAGTGAATCAAATAGATAAAGACAACTATTGTGCAAAAAAACAAAACAAAAAAAATCACACATACACGAAGAAGAGAGCGCTGAAAGTTCACGACTGCTCCAAACCGGAAATGCGTTGCTACCAAGCGAACCAATCACAGCCCTCTAGGTCTGCATTGATCTGTGACCTGTTGACGCGTAGCTACAATTTGTGGGAGGAGCGCCAGGCACGGCGTGGATTTAACCCAGAACCAGAATCCAGCCTTTACTCGTCAGATGTTCAAGGGCTTCATTTATAAAAGAGTGTGTAGGATTCATACTAAAAGTGCACGTAAACCCAAAAGCCGAAAATGGCGGGCGCAAAAAAAAAAACGGATTTATAAAACCGTGTGCACGCACACTTGCACACAATGTTGGCTTTATAAATCACAGTCCAGCTGGAAGGTTGCGCAGATGTATTTGCCTCATATCCCGCCCTCTACACGCCCACTTTTTTACCATGAATGGGCAATGCAAACTACTTTATGACTGTATTTGCATATGAATGAGCCTGCTGAGCATGCGCAGCGGCTTCCTGCAGCCTGTTTGTGTGTCAGGATGAATGAGACGTGTCGAGCCACCGTGCCACTGAATTTCACGGAGACTGAGATGGAGATGTTGTGGATGAGGTGGAGGACAGGAAAATGACATTATTTGGTGGTCACAGTAAAAGTAGAAAAAGTATATAAATAGTATAAAATAAAGCGAGTGAGGGGCAGCGCGCCGTTGCTGCGCTAAACGCCGTGAGTGCCACGGCGCAATTTCCACTGGGGACAGGGGGGACATGTCCCCCCCCACTTTTCAAAATCATGTTTTTGTCCCCCCCACTTTTTACAGTTTAAAAACGGATGTAATTGCAAATCATCAAGACACTCTGTGCGAAGACGATGCGAAGACGGCCGGGCAGCCCCTCCTCCCTCCTCCCCTCCCCTCTCAGTGCTGCTCAGTCAATGTAGTGTGGTATCAACTAGTCACAATTCATTTTGTTTTTGTTGAATAAAACTGGTCAGCATTTGCTCACCTGCATGCTACGCAGCTATCAGGCAGCTGGGTCCCATTGCGGAGGCACGCCTTAAATCATGCTGAGTGCTGACAGGTGTGAATGTGTCGGATATTTCCCCCTCTACGTTTTGGAAAATTCCATCGTTTACACGAGATCGTTTTCAAAATCTCTTCGTTTACACGAATCTGCATAAATACGCTGTTAACGTCATGCTAGCCAATCAGAATCCTGGAAAAAACATCAACAAATGACATGTAACTTCCAGGCTGATTTATGGTTCCGCCTTACGTCAACGCAGAGTCTACGGCGTAGGGTACGCGGCGACGTACGGCGCGCATCGCCGCGTACCCTACGCCGTAGGCTCTGCGTCGATTTAACGCGGGACCATAATTCAGGCTTTACTTCCAAGACGGAACGAGAGTCTTTGGTTTGGAGTGACAGAGAAGTGGAGTTACTTTTAAGTGTGACTTTAGAATATAAAACAGGTAAAATACAAGAAAATATTGACGGTGGCCAAACAAATTGTAAACGCAGGTCGCACACATGATGATCTCATAATGTGACGTTCTGAAGCCTAAATCTCCGTTTTCCTCTGTTGCAAACGTGAAAACTGAGTTTTTGAAAATCTCCACTTTGACCGGAGTTTTCAGAAATTATGGTTTTTGGAGACTTTGAGCTCCGTTTTTGTGTAAACGAACATCCAAAACGCATGAAAACACCTCAGTTTTTGCTCTGTGGAAACGGGGCCTTATTGTCATTTTTCAGTTTGGAATTTATGTGGGATCATGTTTAAGTGTTATGATTATTGTTAAATGATTAAGGTTTTGTGGTCTTGTCTTTTTGTTACCTTGTTTTTTGAAATTGTCATGTTTATGGAGGGGAGTAAACCCCTGCAGACGGTAGCTGGCCAATTGGACCAATTTGGTTTGGGCTATTTAAGAGGGTGACTCACCTGACAGTCTTGGATGGTCTTTTCTTTTGCTAGAGGGAGGCAGTCTCTGAGTTTATGTGTCTCTGTTTTTTTTTATGCCTGAGGAAAAACTAAAAAAATAAACCTTTTTTGATAAAAACTGGAACTTCTGTTGCCGACACCCTTCTTTTATCCACCCACTTCAAACCCCAAGGCCCAAACATCAACTGGGCACAGGACTGGTATCTCGCACAGATGTTCAGATGTTGATTCTGATCTGGTCTCTGCAGCTCACTGCCTCCTCCCGGTGCAGGTCGGGGGTTGGTCTGTGTATAACTGTTCCAGATGTTGACCAGATGTTGTCTCGTGTCCCCAGATCGTTGTCTCCTGCCGTCCCGGGTCGGTCCGTGCCGCGCCGCCTTCCCCCGGTTCTTCTACAACGTTAGCAGCAGCAGCTGCAGCAGCTTCACCTACGGAGGCTGCGACGCTAACGCTAACAACTTCCTGTCCATGGACGAGTGTGAGGAGGCTTGTAGCGGAGTAACAGGTGAGACACGCAGGACACCTGGGGACACCTGGGGACACCTGGGGACCTGCAGGACACCTGGGAACAGGTGAGACCAGGTTAGCGTTAGCCAGGTGCTAACCTCTGGACTCCAGGCTAGGACCCGTTCCTTCTGCTTTCTAATAAACCTGTTGAGTCCAGAATGTTTGGAGTCTTTATATCAGAGAACGTCATAAACAGGTGATCAGGAACCCAGGGTAAGTATTTTTAAACCCGCCACCAAAACCAGGTCCTGCTTTTCTACATCAACTCTGGAAATTCAGTCAGAACTAAAGGCTCAGTTATGCTTCTGCGTCAAAATGACGCCGTGCCTACGGCGTGTGGTTTGGATCGACGCAGAGGACACGCCGTCACCTGCGCCGTCTCTGACGTGCACCTCCTGAAAATTGTAACTACGCGTCGAGGAGACACAGACCACACGCAGACAGAGAGGGCTGTGATTGGTTCGCTTGAAAGCGAAGCATTTCCGGTTTCCGGTTTGAATCAGTAGTGAACTTCCAGGGCTCTTTTCTTCGTTTATGTGTGATTTTTTTTTGTTTTTGTTTTTCGCACAATAGTTATCCTTATCTCTTTGATTTACTGTGACCGGAAAAAGTCGGATAAACCATTCAGAAAAAGATCGCTAACTAGTGGCCGCCGGGGGGTACTGCACCGCGACCAAATGAAGAGACGGAGAAGTCCGAAGGTTCAGCACGGCGTCACGGCTGCGGCGTGTGCTCTGTGTTGGTTTGACACAGAACCATAACTGAGCCTTAAATCGGAAACATCGGTTTGTGAAACCCTGCAGTTCCGGACGAGCTGCAGCCTGACGGACACGACTCTGGGCTGAAAACACTCATTGTCTGAGTGTTTGAGTCTGTGAAGAAAACAAGGTTTAAGTTAGCGTATGCTAGCGTAGCTGCTAGCTGCTTGCTGCTCAGGTGTGATCCAAGCAGACTGCTGTTGAATGTAGTTTTTCTTTCTTTTTTCTATAATAGATCAGTTGTGAAGTTCTAGACTACAAATGAAATTAAACTGAATGACCTCAGATGAATTTTAACTGTGCAGTGTTTTTGTTTTGTCTTTTGTTCTCATTTCGCTGTCTTCATTTTGTGGAATGTCTGCTTTTTTTGCAGAGTATTTTTTATTTGATATTTAAGTGAAAATGTATTCGGTTTGCTTTTATTATGTTATGTTTTAGTACTGTATTATTTTAAAATGTTGGCGGAGCCCAGGAAGAAAAGCTGCAGTCGTGCTGTAGCTAATGGGATGCTAATTAAACAATTAAACGTGTGTGTGTGTGTGTGTGTGTGTGTGTGTGTGTGTGTGTGTGTGTGTGTGTGTGTGTGTGTGTGTGTGTGTGTGTGTGTGTGTGTGTGTGTGTGTGTGTGTGTGTGTGTGTGTGTGTGTGTGTGTGTGTGTGTGTGTGTGTGTGTGTGTGTGTGTGTGTGTGTGTGTGTCCGTGTCCGTGTCCGTGTCCGTCCAGGTTCAGTTCTTCCAGAAGTTTCCAGTCCTGTAGCAGTCAAAGCTCCCCGGATGGTTCCTGAAGGTCCTGCGGATCCTGCAAACATAAAACGTATTAATGCCCTCCCCGCACACACACAGACATAAGCACACCACAATTCACCCAAGTTACAGACACACACACACACACACGGTGTAGACATGGCTCTTCTCTTTGACTGTATGTTCCTGTTATAATGATGAAAAATTTATAAAAAAAGACTGATTTAAAGAAAATGAAATCAAGATGATGATGATGAGGTTCAGATCCAGTAACATGTTTGTCTTTGTCCTGCAGAGATGGAGGCTGACGAGTTTGCAGGTACGTTGCCATGTCTGCTCCAATATTAGCCTCTACGTTGCCATGTCTGCTCCAATATCAGCCTCTAATGTTCACTGGTCCCAGGAAAGTGTTTTATTTTTTTTTTTAATTGCGTAATTTGTTCTTGTTTTTTTTTTTTAAATTACGTTTAATGGAAAGTCTTTTTTTATATTACGTAATTTGTAATTCCTTAAAAAAATTTGTTTTAACTTACGTTTATTGGAAAGTGTGTGTGTTTTTTTGTTTTTTTTAATTGCGTAATTTGTAATTAAAAAAAAAATGATTACGTTTATTGGAAAGTGTTTTTTTTTTTTAATTGTGTAATTTGTAATTTTTTTTTGTAATTTGTAATCCTGGGACCAGGTCCTGGTCTTGGTCAGGGTTTAGCCAGAAGCTGTAGCTCACCTGGGGCAGGTGTCCAGGACCAGTGAACGGTGGATACGTAGAATCGTTGTGTTACTTAATTAAATTAATCGTGGTGTTAATACTAGCGTGTTGTCGTCCAATCAGAGCGCTGCGGGGCGGAGCCTCAGGTCGGTCCCTGCAGAGCTGCGTTCAGACGCTGGTACCACAACAAGGACTCAGGCAGCTGTCAATCATTCCTGTACGGAGGCTGCAAGGGAAACAGAAACAACTATGACACTGAGGACGAATGCAAGGATACCTGCACAGGTGAGGTCACTTCCTGTAGGGTTATACCTGCACAGGTGAGGTCACTTCCTGCAGGGTTATACTAGGGCTGGGTGATATGGACCAAAAGTCATATCTCAATATTTTCTAGCTGAATGTTGATACTCGATATATATCGATATTTTTTCTGTGCCCTAATTGGGGTTTCCCCCAAAGCATTATAGCATAGCATCTCTGTTAGCATCTCTGTTAGCATCTCTGTTAGCATCTCTGTTAGCATCTCTGTTAGCATCTCTGTTAGCTTCATTTTTTTCTGAGGCAAACCCTTAAAAAAACAGTCAGTTTTAATACAAAGCCTCGTGCCAAATGTCACACAGGTTCCTTTATTAACAGAGGTCTGCACAATATCAAAATGTATAAAACAAATTAAATAAAAATAAACTGCCTGCATATATAGAATAAAAATGCTTCTTGAATAAAATAAAACAAATATCCCTTTCCTGCATAACAATTAAATTAAAATACACTGTGCAATTAATACAATGTAGACAGTAACAGGCAGACTTTTCCACTGAGGTTGACAGCAAATAACAAAACATTTGTGCAAATCTCAAATAAAACATTCAAGTCAATTTGTCACAAAAAAGCTATATCAAAATCATATCATATCGATATAAACGATATTGTCTCGTACCATATCGCATTTGAAAATATATCGATATATATTAAAATCTCAATATATCACCCAGCCCTAGGTTATACCTGCACAGGTGAGGTCAGGTGACTCCTGCAGGTCGTACCTGTGCAGGTGACATCTCTGATCTCAGGTGTTTCTCTGTCTCCTCCAGGAGTCTCAGTCCTGCCTCCGTCTGAGAAAACCAGCCGTGGAGACGACACAGGTGAGACCTGATCCAGTACCTGTACCTGTCCCCAGGTGTAGTACCTGTACCTGTCCCCAGGTGATACACCTGTCCCCAGGTGATACAGGTGTATCACGTCCCCAGGTGTATCACGTCCCCAGGTGATACACCTGTCCCCAGGTGATACACCTGTCCCCAGGTGTGTCACCTGTCCCCAGGTGTATCACCTGTCCCCAGGTGTATCACCTGTCCCCAGGTGTATCACCTGTCCCCAGGTGTATCACCTGTCCCCAGGTGTGTCACCTGTCCCCAGGTGTGTCACCTGTCCCCAGGTGTGTCACCTGTCCCCAGGTGTGTCACCTGTCCCCAGGTGTGTCACCTGTCCCCAGGTGTGTCACCTGTCCCCAGGTGTGTCACCTGTCCCCAGGTGTGTCACCTGTCTCCAGGTGTGTCACCTGTCCCAGGTGTGTCACCTGTCCCCAGGTGTGTCACCTGTCCCCAGGTGTGTCACCTGTCCCCAGGTGTGTCACCTGTCCCCAGGTGTGTCACCTGTCCCCAGGTGTGTCACCTGTCCCCAGGTGTGTCACCTGTCCCAGGTGTGTCACCTGTCTCCAGGTGTGTCACCTGTCCCAGGTGTGTCACCTGTCCCCAGGTGTGTCACCTGTCCCCAGGTGTGTCACCTGTCTCCAGGTGTGTCACCTGTCTCCAGGTGTGACACCTGTCCCCAGGTGTGTCACCTGTCCCCAGGTGTGTCACCTGTCCCCAGGTGTGTCACCTGTCCCCAGGTGTGTCACCTGTCCCCAGGTGTGTCACCTGTCCCCAGGTGTGTCACCTGTCCCCAGGTGTGTCACCTGTCCCCAGGTGTGTCACCTGTCCCCAGGTGTGTCACCTGTCCCCAGGTGTGTCACCTGTCCCCAGGTGTGGTACCTGTCCCCAGGTGTGGTACCTGTCCCTGTCCTCCTCAGGTATCTGCGGGCTGAAACCCGAGTCCGGTCCCTGCAGAGCCGCCTTCACCAAGTTCTACTACGACTCAGGCTCCGCCTCCTGCCGCCCCTTCCTGTACGGCGGTTGCCAGGGCAACGACAACAAGTTCAACTCTGAGGACGAGTGTATGAACCGCTGCAGCGGAGACGGTAAACACCTGGTCCCTGGTCTCACCTGGTGCTCTCACTTCCTGCTCTGTTGGTCTCACTTCCTGCTCTTCTGGTCTCACTTCCTGCTCTTCTGGTCTCACTTCCTGCTCTGCTGGTCTCACTTCCTGCTCTGCTGCTCTCACTTCCTGCTCTGTTGATCTCACTTCCTGCTCTCACCTGTCGGTCTCACTTCCTGCTCTGTTGGTCTCACTTCCTGCTCTCACCTGTTGGTCTCACTTCCTGCTCTCACCTGTCGGTCTCACTTCCTGGTCTGTTGGTCTCACTTCCTGCTCTGCTGGTCTCACTTCTTGCTCTCACCTGTTGATCTCACTTCCTGCTCTGTCGGTCTCACTTCCTGCTCTGTTGGTCTCATTTCCTGCTCTGTAGGTCTCACTTCCTGCTCTTCTGGTCTCACTTCCTGCTCTGTCGGTCTCACTTCCTGCTCTGGTGCTCTCACTTCCTGCTCTGGTGCTCTCACTTCCTGCTCTTCTGGTCTCACTTCCTGCTCTGTCGGTCTCACTTCCTGCTCTTTCGGTCTCACTTCCTGCTCTTTCGGTCTCACTTCCTGCTCTGTTGGTCTCACTTCCTGCTCTGTTGGTCTCACTTCCTGTTCTCACCTGTTTTTGTTTCTCAGGTTGGTACGACAGTCGAGCTAAAACCATCAAGCGCTGGACTGCAGGTAAGCTAGTGACTTTTCACAATAAGAGTTGTGTATCTGGTGTTTTTCACAATAAGAGTTGTGTGTCAGGTGTTTTTCACAATAAGGGCGTTCCCTGACCTCCATCTTGTTCCCTGACCTCCATCTTGTTCCCTGACCTCCATCTTGTTCCCTGACGCCTCCATCTTGTTCTCTGACCTCCATCTTGTTCTCTGACCTCCATCTTGTTCTCTGACCTCCATCTTGTTCCCTGACCTCCATCTTGTTCCCTGACCTCCATCTTGTTCCCTGACCTCCATCTTGTTTCCTGACGCCTCGATCTTGTTCCCTGACACCTCCATCTTGTTCCCTGACCTCCATCTTGTTTCCTGACGCCTCCATCTTGTTCCCTGACCTCCATCTTGTTCCCTGACCTCCATCTTGTTTCCTGACCTCCATCTTGTTCCCTGACCTCCATCTTGTTTCCTGACCTCCATCTTGTTCCCTGACCTCCATCTTGTTTCCTGACCTCCATCTTGTTTCCTGACCTCCATCTTGTTCCCTGACCTCCATCTTGTTTCCTGACCTCCATCGTGTTCCCTGACCTCCATCTTGTTTCCTGACCTCCATCTTGTTCCCTGACCTCCATCTTGTTTCCTGCAGGCTCCTTCCTGTTCGTCACTCTGGCTGCCGTCTCTGCTCTGCTGCTAGCGACGCTATTCGTGTTCACGCTGCGACGCCGCGGCGCGTATCGACGTGCCTCCACCCACAGGTGAGTCTAGTGGTCTGTTAGCGCCCCCTTCAGGTCCTGGACTAGCACTACTAGTTAGCACTGCTAGTGCTACTGCTACTAGCTATTAGCTACAGCAGAGACGTTCAATAAACTCTACAGCCCACTACGGTTGTGTTTCCTGTATCTGTGTCACGTGACTGCCCCGCCCCTTTAGGAGACAGGAAGTAGGTCCTGAGTCTATTGAGTCCTATGGGAAAAGTGAATTTGAGCACAGATTATTACCAATTCCTTCGCCCCATAGTAACCTAAGTAAATATGGGACCCATTTTTCAAAAGCCACAAACCTTCTGAACATTCTGACACCAAAATGGACATTTTCAGACCGACGGATTAGGAGAAAATGAACTTTGTTTGAGACCTGTCTCTGTCTGAGCAACACACTCTCGGGAGATTTGGCTCTCATCGTTTTCCCATCGGATAAAATAATTTAATAAAATAATAAAAGTTTAAAACTAAAATAAAACTTGCTTCTTTGCTTAATAATACTGTTATTTTATTATTTAAGTCTTTTTGGAAGAAAGTTGTACTGTATCTAGTGTTGTATGTTCCAAAACGATGTGGGGAGAGGGGCGGCCACGCCCACTTAGGAGACAGGAAGTGAGGTCAGAGGGGCGACCACGCCCACTTAGGGGACCGGAAGTGAGGTCAGAGGGGCGGTCACGCCCACTTAGGAGACCGGAAGTGAGGTCAGAGGGGTGGCCACGCCCACTTAGGAGACAGGAAGTGAGGTCAGAGGGGCGGCCACGCCCACTTAGGAGACAGGAAGTGAGGTCAGAGGGGCGGCCACGCCCACTTAGGAGACAGGAAGTGTTTACCATTTCATACCATTGGCAGGAACGGTAATGCGCTATCTTCTGTATAGAGGATCTTTGGCTACATCTCTAACTCTTCTTCTCTTGTTCCTCAGCGATAAAGAGGAGCTGCTTCCAGAAGATCAGTCCTCCATGGACCTGGACCAGGACAGTCCTGGACCAGGACTGAAGGCCTGATCCGGTCCAGGTCCTGGTCCTGTTTCTGGTCCAGGTCGAGGTCCAGGAACCAGAAGAATGTGTTACTGTGCAGCATGAAGGAGCTCCAGATCTTCACTCTCCTGGTCCAGATATATAAATTATTTCACTCGGCTACAGGAAGCAGCTGATCTGTCACTGATCACTGTCATTGATCACTGTCATTGATCACTGTCATTGATCCGTCACTGAAGGAACAGTCTGATGCAACAGAATCTGGGATGAAACTCCAAAAGCTCAATGTTCATCCAAACCTTTTATTGGTCGACTTAAGCAGTAAAAAAAACCAGGAACTTTGGGCTCATGTCCCGTTTATTTGTTGTAAATTAGTGGTTCTGGTTCTGGTTGATCAGTAAAAGTTGAATATTGAACCCAGACGATTTAGAACCAGTATAAACATTAAAACAGCGAGTCCAGGACCTGCTAAGAACCAGAACCAGATCCAAACTGTTGGAAATACAGAGGTGGAGGATCAGAACATCGTAGTAAACGCAGGAAAAATCATTAATTTTTCTGATGGAATGTGAATAAATCCAATAAAATAAAAGTTACAATCAGGCATTTTTGCGGCTGTGAGGGATTCTGGTTCTGACTCGAACTGGAAGATTCTGGAAAAACAGATAGATGAAGCTCATGGATCAATATTCAAACTCATTGATCGACTTTCAAACGCCATATTTACCACAGCGTATCCCTCCACCCGGCACTCCATGCAGGAAGTACTTCCTGCAGGAATTAGTCCTTGCAGGAGGAAGTAGTCCCTGCAAGAAGTAGTCCCTGCAGGAAGTAGTCCCTGCAGGAAGTAGTCCCTGCAAGAAGTAGTCCCTGCAAGAAGTAGTCCCTGCAAGAAGTAGTCCCTGCAAGAAGTAGTCCCTGCAGGAAGTAGTTCCTGCAGGAAGTAGTTCCTGCAGGAAGTAGTTCCTGCAGGGACTACTTCCTGCAGGAAGTAGTTCCTGCAGGAAGTAGTTCCTGCAGGGACTACTTCCTGCAGGAAGTAGTTCCTGCAGGAAGTAGTCCATGCAAGAAGTAGTCCCTGCAGGAAGTAGTTCCTGCAGGGACTACTTCCTGCAGGAAGGTGAGGTGCCACGCGAGGTGCCACGCGAGGTGCCACGCGAGGTGCCACGCGAGGTGCCACGCGAGGTGCCACGCGAGGTGCCACGCGAGGTGCCACGCGAGGTGCCACGCGAGGTGCCACGCGAGGTGCCACGCGAGGTGCCACGCGAGGTGCCACGCGAGGTGCCACGCGAGGTGCCACGCGAGGTGCCACGCGAGGTGCCACGCGAGGTGCCACGCGAGGTGCCACGCGAGGTGCCACGCGAGGTGCCACGCGAGGTGCCACGCGAGGTGCCACGCGAGGTGCCACGCGAGGTGCCACGCGAGGTGCCACGCGAGGTGCCACGCGAGGTGCCACGCGAGGTGCCACGCGAGGTGCCACGCGAGGTGCCACGCGAGGTGCCACGCGAGGTGCCACGCGAGGTGCCACGCGAGGTGCCACGCGAGGTGCCACGCGAGGTGCCACGCGAGGTGCCACGCGGCGTGCCACGCGGCGTGCCACGCGGCGTGCCACGCGGCGTGCCACGCGGCGTGCCACGCGGCGTGCCACGCGGCGTGCCACGCGGCGTGCCACGCGGCGTGCCACGCGATCAGTAAAAGTTGAGCTTCATCAGAAATATAGTCAACATAGCTGGTCCTGCCGGTTGGAGATCCGGATTCTGTTGATCTGAAATACTGAACCCAGACCAGTCAGAACCAACGTAAACATTAAAACAGTGCGTCCAGGACCTGCTGGGAACCAGAACCAGAACCAAACTGTTGGCAAACGCTGAGGTGGAGGATCAGAACATCGTAGGAAACGTCTGAATGAATCCAAACATTTTCAGGAAAAACTAAAAATCTAAATCATGAACTTTTCTGATGGAAAGTTTATAAATCCAATAAAATAAAACATACACTTTTCCGCTATGAATGTGAATAAAACCAATAAAATCAAGCATTTTTGTGTCTGTGAGGGATTCTGGTTCTGACTGGAACTGGAAAAACAGATCGATGAAGCTCATGGATCAATATTCAAACTCATTGATCGACTTTCAAACGCCATGTTTACCACAGCGTATCCCTCCACCCGGCACTCCCTGCAGAAAGTAGTTCCTGCAGGAAGTAGTTCATGTGACGGGTCATGTTGCCTCTTATAACTTTAGATTATTCAACTGCAGCTCCTCTGTTTCTGTTAAAGTTTTATTTTTAACTTGATCACAAAAATGAAGAATTTGATCAACATGAATGTTTATATTTGAAGGGTTAAATTAAAGAGTAATCGCAGGTGTGTTTTAATTACAGGTGTAAATTAGTCAAATTAAGGTTTGAAATCATAGACTTCATTTCCCATGATGCACCAGGTCTGCAGCCTGAAGTGTCTAAAAGGAACCATGTTTTATAGATTTCAGTTTTATAGATTATTATTCTTTTACTTTGTCATTTTATCAGTTGAATGTTTGAAATAAACTATTTCCTCCTGAAACTGACTCATGTGTTTTACTGAACTGATCATCTGTAATGATTTAAAACCCTGAATACAACCTTGTTTGTACAAATAGACAGTATAACACAGTAATTAAGTCAGTTCCACAAGATGGTTGTATTTTTTTAGATAAAAAATACAATAATAAATTCTTGAGAACTAATTTTACTTTGGTGTGTTTCTCTTCACCTTTGAAGAGGAAACATATGTTTCAACGTTATACTCTTGGTTTTTTAATTAAGATGAGAACCCGTTCCCTCTCCTTTCCACTTCCACCTAAGGCTAAAGAAGTTCATTTTAAAATAATGAATGAGGTTTATCCATGTAAGGATTTTTTACATAAAAGGTTTAATTTAGATTTGAATATTTGTACTTTTTGTAATGCAGACATGGAAACCTTAGAGCAGGGGTTCTTAACCTTTCTGACCTTGGGGCCCAATTTTTTCAGTACAGAGTACAGTACCCATTAAATATAAACACTCTATAGCAGGGGTATTCAACTAAAACTTTAAGAGGTCAATTTAGAGAAAATTTACTCAAGCGAAGGTCCAGAACATCATTATATATATATATATATATATATATATATATATATATATATATATATATATATATATATATATGTATATATATATATATGTATATATATATATATATATATATATATATATATATATATATATATATATATATATATATATATATATATGTGTATGTGTGTGTGTGTGTGTATATATATTCAAGTAGCCTCATAGTTGTATCAACATCTGCATCTGACTGTTATATTAAAAAAAGTACATATTTGCCACTTAACATGTTTAACTTGAATTAAACATATTTTTTTCTCTTAAAAATAAAGTAGATTTTATTTTATTTTTCAAATGCTATCTTATTTTATTTCTCTACCAGCAGTTTGAATTTCCCCTTTTCTTTGTTAATTGTCTCAACACATTTTTATAATAAATTAATATAAACACATCTTAACAATTTAACAGTTTTGCAGTTTTTCTTTCTTCCCCTCTTATAATCTTATGCCCCCACTTTCTGTTGTTCAGTGAGAGAACTGAGCTCTAATTTCTCCTGTCAGGACTTTAAATCTGGGCTGGATGGTGTCAGGTTCTCATATGCATGTGGAGGTGCTCATTGTTGAGCCTGAAACGATATTTAGTTTTAATTATGTTCATTATGGAGAAAGCTGCTTCACAGCTGCATCTGGACCCAAACATGGGCAGGATGTTTTAAGATGGTCAGTTTATTTTTCTGTGACTTCAGTTCAGACTTGAGTGGATATGTTTGATGAAAAACTTTGTGTTTTGTTTCAGTGGCGTTTTACTTTCGCACTTTGAACGCCACGGTCTCTGAACGTATGAGACACTGGTTTTGTCCCAGTGGGAAGACTGAACAGGATGAATCTGTCCATTCCGGGTTTCATATTTAAAAATACAGCGAGGACAAAAACTTAGTTTGTTTTTCCTTTAAGTTATTTACATTAATAAGTTGTCAGGACTCAATGTGTCGGGTTCATCCGAGCCTGATCAGCTGCGACGGGCACAGCCCGCACCGCAGCTCTCTGGTCGCGCTGCAGCAGTTACTTTCCGATGCTTTTTCGAAAGCCCGAACAGTCCAGTCCAGCAGACACGACAGCCCACGCATCTACATCTACCATCTTTCACCAGTAACGACGGAGCCGCCCGAGCGGCAGCCTCAGCCGACCTCCCCGGCCGCGGGGACGCGTCGGGATAAATGATCACGCCGCGCTCGCTCGCTCTGGGCATTTGAAAGCATTAAAGTTAGTTTACAAGTGGAGGACAAAAAAATAGACTTTGGAATCAATAATTTAATTATATTGGCTACATTTTTTATTCATAAATGTCCCTTTTTGGAAATTAATCCAATCTTTATTGCATATTTAAACGAAATAATTCAGTACAAAAACTATTAAAAATCTTGCACGATTCAGAAAGACCAATATCTTCAGAAGAATCTTTGTTCCCAAATTCCTGACTGATCACTTGCGGTTTTTATTTATTTATTTTTTTTTAATTTTATTTCATTGTTTATTCCTTTTCTTTCTTTTTCGCTCTGTATCTTCTTTGTTTTGTTTTACTCATAGGTCACTCAGTGTTCTTTGATGAAAATGTTCTTCTGGAATGTACAATGTGCCTTGTTTTTTGTAAAATCAATGAGAAAATTTAAATTAAAAAAAAAGATTAAGATCAAAGGCAAAATACAAATACAGATAGATTCCAACACCAATTTGAAAAGAAATAAAGAAATATATATAAAGAACAAGACAATTCAATTCAATTCGATTTTATTTGTTTAGCGTCTAATACAACAAAAGTTGTCTCCAGGATCTTTCCAGAACCAGAACAATACAGTTGAATGTAAATTAAAAAGATAAATAAAAATAAAAACAGCATAATGTGCGAGAGTTAGTTTCATGTTAACAAATTCAGCGATTTATGTCGCGTTCCATTTGTCCTCGGAAGTCGGAATTTTCAACTGGAATGTCGCTCGAAGTGGGATTCCCATGGGGATTTCCTACTGGGAAAGTGGGAGAAGCTTCACCACCCCCGAGTTACCATTCCAAGATGGCTGCCATCCCAGTTCCGACTTCCGAAGTAAATGGAACGCGGCAGATGCCGATGGTTTTTTGTGCCTTTGTGTTTTTCCACGAGTAGATCGTCCTCAGATATTGCTCAAGTTCTTTTGTATAAAGGAATGTATAAAGAGTTCAGAATTGGCACTTATGTATGTGAAACTTTGCTAAAAATAAAGACAGATTTATAAAAAAAAGAAAGCGTCACTATCTTTGTGATTAAATGCGACCTGCAGGAAGTTTTTTATTTTTTTATTGAAAGACAAATGCGAACAGCACAATCCACCACCAGGGGGCGACACTCACTCAGCGGCGGAAAATCAGGTCACAATGAACTAGAAATATATGAAAAAGAGACACAAACTTACAGAAAAACATGAAAAAGAGACACAAACTTATAGAAATACGTGAAAAAGAGACACAAACTTACAGAAATACGTGAAAAAGAGACACAAACTTACAGAAATACGTGAAAAAGAGACACAAACCTACAGAAATACATGAAAAAGAGACACAAACTTACAGGAATACATGAAAAAGAGACACAAACTTACAGAAATACATGAAAAAGAGACACAAACTTACAGAAATACATGAAAAAGAGACACAAACTTACAGAAATACGTGAAAAAGAGACACAAACTTACAGAAATACGTGAAAAAGAGACACAAACTTACAGAAATACGTGAAAAAGAGACACAAACTTATAGAAATACATGAAAAAGAGACACAAACTTACAGAAATACATGAAAAAGAGACACAAACCTACAGAAATACATGAAAAAGAGACACAAACTTACAGAAATACGTGAAAAAGAGACACAAACTTACAGAAATACATGAAAAAGAAACACAAACTTACAGAAATACATGAAAAAGAGACACAAACTTACAGAAATACGTGAAAAAGAGACACAAACTTACAGAAATACATGAAAAAGAGACACAAACTTACAGAAATACGTGAAAAAGAGACACAAACTTACAGAAATACGTGAAAAAGAGACACAAACTTACAGAAATACGTGAAAAAGAGACACAAACTTACAGAAATACGTGAAAAAGAGACACAAACTTACAGAAATACATGGTATGCATGGATATGGTGGGCCGCAGAGGATACAACCGATGGATCCTTCAAACAGCGGGAAAAGAAGGCTGCATTTGAAGGACCCTTCCAAATGGGACAGCCTTCCGCGTGCCAACTCAACTTCAACTAGAATATGGTGTAAAAGTTAATCTATTTCAATAATTCAACTAGAATATGGTGTAAAAGTTAATCTATTTCAATAATTCAACTAGAATTTGGTGTAAAAGTTAATCTATTTCAATAATTCAACTAGAATATGGTGTAAAAGTTAATTTATTTCAATAATTCAACTAGAATATGGTGTAAAAGTTAATCTATTTCAATAATTCAACTAGAATTTGGTGTAAAAGTTAATCTATTTCAATAATTCAACTAGAATATGGTGTAAAAGTTAATCTATTTCAATAATTCAACTTAAAAGGTGAAACTAATATATTACCTAGTCTTATTACATGCAAAGCAAGATATGTTAAACCTTTATTTGTTATAATTTTGATGATGGATTGTTTATTGATTTCATAAAATATTCTCTAATTTATTTTTTATTTGGGGTTTTCATAAACTGTGAGCCATAATCAGAGAGCAGTGTCTTGCTGGTGCAGTAAACTGCTGCACGTAGTGACGGACACTGGCTGATTTATGGTTCCGCGTTGCACCAACGCAGAGCTTACGGGGTAGGATAAACGGGGACGCGAACGTACGGTGCGCGTCGCCGCGTACCGATCGCCGTAGCCATGCCGTCGATTTAACGCGGAACCATTAATCAGGCTTAACGCGGGCGCATTGTCAGTTTTCTTTTCGTCTTTTCAACTGAGCACGCAAACACAAACTGAGGGTGTATTGTAATGCTTGCTTATGCACCCTCGTAGAACCGGGCCTGGCATAATATATGTCCGTATTGGTTCAATACGGAACTTTTAATTCCCAATTCCCAACTCCTACCTGGAGCTGAAGCCCGAGTCCTCCCCTCTGTCTGGCACATAGAAAGATCTGGGCACAGACGCAGCAGGTCCTGTTGTCCCGCCACTAAGATTTTGCTGGCCTTAATGTTTCCTGTGTTTTATTTTGTTATTATTGTTAAATGTAGTGTTGATGTGTGTGTGTGACAGACGTGTGTATGGGGCGTTAATGAAAATACGGGACAAATCGCGTCCCGTATTAGTTCAATACGGGACGCAACATTTTTTTCTCAAATAAAGGACAATTCCGTATTTTACGGGACGGGTGGCAACCCTACTCCCATCATGCCCCGGGAAAACATCAATGGCACGGACACAGCCGTGACATTACGCCCAGAAAGAGACTTTTCTTTGACTTTTCTGGCCGTTATAAAACATTTTTGACGGATATAAAGTCCATGACTTAAAAATATAGAATACAAAGATTAGTAATTGCCGGTGATTACAGCTGGAGGTTCCTGTGAACAGTTTTAGAGGCTTCTCTTTTACTATTGCGGTCTATGGGAAAAAAGATTTCTGGGCCCCATGTGATTTTCTGTTGCAGTACCGCGGCTGGACACTGGGAGAAACCGGCGTGCCTTCTGAGTGCGAGATCCGGGCGGCTGGGTAGGTGGCGGTAAAGCGGTAAATGCACCTTTAAGTTGGTGCCGCCATTAAACTAAAAGAAGAAGAAGAAGGGGCCGTGACGTCATCTCCCCGCGACTCTCAGGAAGCTCCAGAACAGAAATGGCGCAGACGGGCGGGTTTCTGCTGACCGACGGAACCGAGCCGGACCCGGAGCCCTGAGACCAGAACCGGGGGTGGAACCAGCCGAGCCGAGACCCGGGACTGAGGACCAGAGAGCCGGTACCGGTACCGGGACCGGGGACCGGGGACCCGGAGAACCGAGCCGGCCGGAACCAGCGGGAGGTGAGAATCTCCTGGTACCGCCGGTAGGACTGGTACCGTTAGGACTGGTATTTTTACTGGATCTTTAGTTTATCCTGTTTTATTGTCTCATTGTTTCATCTCAATGTTACATTTAAACGTTTTAGTCTCAACTTTATTAACAAAGCTCTTTAAAACAAGCCCATCTGAAACTAAAGGTGCTGCAAATACATAAAACACAGGAACATTAGACAATTAGCAATAAATACATACTGAAATAACTGTTTATTGTTTCTAATTTAAAACAGTAACTAAGAGCAAACAGTAAAACAGGAACAGAGTTTCACGCAGGGTTGAAAGCCAAGGAATAAAAGTGGAGGCTTTATTTATGGTCTATTTTATACATTCTATTGTTTTATTCTCTCAGTTTCTATTATCTAATTGCTCTTTAGACCTACTTTTGGGATTTAATGTTGTACTTTAGGCAGATGTTTATCTGTTTTAGGAGTAAAACTGTGGAACTCATTAGATTTAATTTTTTTTTTTTTATTATTTAACCTTTATTTATTCAGGAATAATCCCATTGAGATTAAAATCTCTTTTGCATGGGGGTCCTGGCCAAGAAGGCAGCACAATAGGTCCACATCAGTTACACATTGAACAACATTGAACAACATCAACAAAACAGACATAAAAACAGTTTGTCAATCACATCACTACAGTATAATCACTCAATGTTTGATAAAAGAACATGTGCATTCAGTAGTCAGATAGACCTTCATCCTAGCTTTAAAATCTAGCAAACTTGGGAGATGATCCAATTTAAGATGACTGTAATTTATACCAGGACGAGGGTGCAAATGCTTTGAAGGCCCTTTCCCCAAAGACAGTCCACGTACGAGGAATAGTATACATTATCAATCCATCGTGCCTGAGACTACAGCTTTAGGAACCAAGAGAGAACACAAATAAGGGGGCAAGTCACACAAGATGGCTTTATAAAGAAAACAACACCAGTGTTCCCGTCTACGATTGTGCAAAGAAGACCAGCCAACATTCTCGTAAAGACTACAGTGATGAGTACGAAAACCTAAATCTGTTACAAATCTTAATGCTGTATGATACACTGAATCCAGCATTTTCAGGGAGGAGAGATTTGCATGCATGTATAAGATGTCACCGTAGTCAAGTATTGATACAAAAGTTGCCTGAATCAGTCTTTTTCTAACAATAAAGGAAAAACAACTTTTGTTTCTATAATAAAAACCAAGTTTAACCCTGAGTTTCGTTGTAAGTCACTCAATATGGTGTTTAAAATACAGATTTTCATCCAAATAAAATCCCAGGTATTTGTAGACTGAAACTCGTTCAATCACCTTTTCATTTTGTGTAACAATCTGACAGTCATCATTTGTCTTCCCGGATTTTTTAAAGCACATCAATTTAGTTTTGTCAGAATTAAGCACAAGTCTTAATTGATTAGATAACGACCGTAAACTAGCAAACTCAATAAAAGCCTACAAGATATTATTCAGAGCAAAGGTAATGGATACATATATTGAAACACAATAAGCAAACAAAGAAGAATTCACACATGCATGAGATAAAATGACAACTTAAATTGGTTTTGTCGGTTTCTTTAGCATCTTTTCACTTTCTGTTTCCAGAGCTATCATTATTATTATTATTATTATTATTATTATCATCATCATTGTTATTATTATCATTATTATTACTATTATTATTATTATTATTATCATCATTGTTATTATTATTATTATTACTATTATTATTATCATCATTATTATTATTATTATTATTATTATTATTATTATTATTATTACTATTACTATTATTATTATTTTGTGTAGCCTCATGATACTTCATTTGTTAATTTTTGTATATTCTATTCTGTTAAAAGGTGGGCGAGATAAGCTTTATGCTTCAAGCCCAGACCTTTTCGGTCAAATAATCACAATGTTGACCAGAGAAAAACCTGTGTTATCTTGTTTGTTGATTTTTGTTTGTGATTGACCAAAATAAATATTAACTAACTAACTAACTTTTAAACTCTTTTAGTGTGTATTTAACCTCCTAGCCTTCATCTTATCCTGCTTTCCTGTAGTTGTTATCTCCAGTGTTTCCTCATGGAGCCTCCATGCTGGGGGGGTCGTTCACTGTTCACCTCATCGGGCATTATCCCTTATATATATATATATATATATATATATATATATATATATATATTAGGGGTGGGCGGTACACCGGTGTCATAGTCATCACCGGTGTGAAACTGCGCCACGACATGGATTTTGCAATACCGTCAATACCGTAATAAATCAATTATAAAATAATAAGCCTAAATAAGGAATTAAAAACGTCGGTGATATGCAAGGTTTGCTGCCGTGTTGTGACAGCAAGAGGTGGAAACACAAGCAACCTGTTTCATCACTTAAAAAACACGCACGCCCGTGAATATGAAGAGGCAACCCGGGCCAAAACGAGCGCAAGCGGGACCGCTGCTCCGCTGGTGCTGCTGAGCAGCACCAGCGGAGCACGTCCCAAGACTACAGCTTTCACTGCAGGCATCGTTTATGCTGCTACACCTTACGACAAGAGTAGTAAGAAATGACAGGGCTTAAAGTATTCCGGCACCGTGCCGGATCTCCGGCGTACGGAGTTTTTTTTCTCGGCGTGCGAGTTCGACTGCTTTAAAAAAAAAAAAAAAAAAAAAGGTTTGAGAGAAAAAAAAAGTTTGAATCAACCGAGTTCGTCTACCAATGGAATGAGAGGAAAGCAGCTCTGGCTCAACCAAACTAACACTAGCCAATCAGAAGTAGAGCTGGGCGGGTCTTTGACGGCAGCGGAGCGCAGAGCGCTGTTTCAACCTGCTGGAATACCAATCACCGACTTATAGATGGAGAAAAAATTAATGAATGTCGGTTTAAAAGAGTCTTTTTGCCCAGAAGAAAAAAAGAGTGACAAAAAAATACCCATAACCATGTTCTTCTCTCGAAAAAACACACCTGTACCGCGGGCTTTAGAAGAAAAAGACGCTGCAGCGCGAGTCGGGCTGCAGCGTCTCAGAACAGCAGTGAAATACGTGCGAGGCGGTGTTGAACTCCGCAATTTGAAGCTTTGTATAATAATTGTAAAAATAAAGGGTTGCTGCTATGCGGATATGACTTATCACGGGTTCTTTTTGAAACGTAACCCTCTCGAAAAACAAGGGATTACTGTATATGAATACTCATGGCATAAACCTGTTTTGGATTTAAAATTAAGGGAAATTTTCCACCACCCCCTGTCCAACCAGCCCAACCGAGGTCCTGTATTAGATTTTAAGACAGGTTTACAAAATATTTAAAATATAATATGATAAAAAATAAATATAATATATATATATGTAAGATCTTTAGGTTTTTTGACAAATAAATATGTTGAGAATGCATAATACTCTCCCATGTCTCTTTTTGATAAGGATACTACCATTTACTTATTATATTATAAAAATATTAACCTTATTCACATAAAGGGACAGGACAGGCTACTCCTCCCAAAACGTACCAAAAAATACCGTGATATTAATTTTAGATCATATCGCCCACCCCTAATATATATATATATATATATATATATATATATATATATATATAAACTCAATTAATTTAATTAAGGGTTAGTTATGGGTTAGTTATGGGTTAGTTATGGGTTAGTTATGGGTTAGTTATGGGTTAGTTAAGGGTTAGTTATGGGATAGTTATGGGATAGTTATGGGATAGTTATGGGTTAGTTATGGGATAGTTATGGGTTAGTTATGGGTTAGTTATGGGATAGTTATGGGATAGTTATGGGATAGTTATGGGTTAGTTATGGGATAGTTATGGGATAGTTATGGGATAGTTATGGGATAGTTATGGGTTAGTTATGGGTTAGTTATGGGTTAGTTATGGGATAGTTAAGGGTTAGTTATGGGATAGTTATGGGTTAGGTAAGGGTTAATTAGGGTTAGTTATGGGTTAATTAGGGTTAGTTATGGGATAGTTATGGGTTAGGTAAGGGTTAATTAGGGTTAGTTATGGGTTAATTAGGGTTAGTTATGGGTTAGTTATGGGTTAGTTATGGGTTTGTTATGGGTTAGTTATGGGATAGTTAAGGGTTAGTTATGGGTTAGTTATAGGTTAGTTAAGGGTTAATTAGGGTTAGTTAAGGGTTAGTTAAGGGTTAGTTAAGGGTTAGTTAAGGGTTAATTAGGGTTAGTTAAGGGTTAGTTATGGGTTAATTAGGGTTAGTTATTGGTTAGTTAAAGGTTAGTTATGGGTTAGTTAAGGGTTAATTAAGGGTTAATTAGGGTTAGTTATGGGTTAGTTATGGGTTAGTTATGGGTTTGTTATGGGTTAGTTAAGGGTTAGTTATGGGTTTGTTATGGGTTAGTTAAGGGTTAATTAGGGTTAGTTATTGGTTAGTTAAGGGTTAGTTATGGGTTAGTTAAGGGTTAGTTATGGGTTTGTTATGGGTTAGTTAAGGGTTAGTTATGGGTTAGTTATGGGTTTGTTATGGGTTAGTTATGGGATAGTTAAGGGTTAGTTATGGGTTAGTTATAGGTTAGTTAAGGGTTAATTAGGGTTAGTTATGGGTTAGTTAAGTGTTAATTAGGGTTAGTTAAGGGTTAGTTAAGGGTTAATTAAGGGTTAGTTATGGGTTAGTTATGGGTTAATTAGGGTTAGTTATGGGTTAGTTAAGGGTTAATTAGGGTTAGTTATGGGTTAGTTAAGGGTTAATTAAGGGTTAATTAGGGTTAGTTATGGGTTAGTTAAGGGTTAGTTATGGGTTAGTTAAGGGTTAGTTATGGGTTAGTTAAGGGTTAGTTATGGGTTTGTTATGGGTTAGTTAAGGGTTAATTAGGGTTAGTTATTGGTTAGTTAAGGGTTAGTTATGGGTTAGTTAAGGGTTAGTTATGGGTTTGTTATGGGTTAGTTAAGGGTTAGTTATGGGTTTGTTATGGGTTAGTTAAGGGTTAGTTATGGGTTTGTTATGGGTTAGTTAAGGGTTAGTTAAGGGTTAATTAGGGTTAGTTAAGGGTTAGTTATGGGTTAGTTAAGTGTTAATTGGGGTTAGTTAAGGGTTAGTTAAGGGTTAGTTATGGGTTAGTTAAGGGTTAATTAGGGTTAGTTAAGGGTTAGTTATGGGTTAATTAGGGTTAGTTATGGGTTAGTTAAAGGTTAGTTAAGGATTAATTAGGGTTAGTTAAGGGTTAGTTAAGGGTTAATAAGGGTTAGTTATGGGTTAATTAGGGTTAGTTAGGGGTTAATTAGGGTTAGTTATGGGTTAATTAAGGGTTAGTTAAGGGTTAGTTAAGGGTTAATTAGGGTTAGTTATGGGTTAATTAAGGGTTAGTTAAGGGTTAATTAGGGTTAGTTAAGGGTTAGTTGTGGGTTAGTTAGGGTTAGTTGAAGGTCTGATCTTTCGTTTATTCCTCCAGGAGGGGATGGAGCGGCGGATGGAGTGGGTTGGGGGTTAGTTATAGGTTAGTTATGGGATAGTTAAGGGTTAGGTATGGGTTAGTTAGGGGTTAGTTAGGGTTAGTTGAAGGTCTAATCTTTCGTTTATTCCTCCAGGAGGGGATGGAGCGGCGGATGGAGTGGGTTGGGGGTTAGTTATGGGTTAGTTATGGTTAGGTATGGGTTAGTTATGGGGTTAAGGGTTAGTAATATTTCTGGTTTTTCCTCTAGGAGGGGATGGAGCGGCGGATGGAGTGGGTTGGGGGTTAGTTATGGGTTAGTTATGGGTTAGTTAAGGTTAGTTAAGGGTTAGTTAGGGTTAGTTAAAGGTCTGATCTCTCCTTTATTCCTCCAGGAGGGGATGGAGCGGCGGATGGAGTGGGTTGGGGGTTAGTTAAGGGTTAGTTATGGGTTAGTTATGGTTAGTTACGGTTAGTTGAAGGTCTGATCTGTCCTTTATTCCTCCAGGAGGGGATGGAGCGGCGGATGGAGTGGAAGAGACACATCTCAGAGCAGCTGAAGCTCCGGGACCGAGTCCAGAGACACACGTTTGAGGAAATCATCCACCAATGTGAGGACCCTGGTGTTCTCTAGAGGTTCTCTAGATGTTTCCAGGTGTTCCCCAGAGGTTTCCAGGTGTTCACCCGGGGTTCTCCAGGTCCTGATCCGGGTGTCTGTGTTTCAGATCACCGTCTGCTGGAGAAGTCGGACCTGCAGACGGTTCTGTCAGAGCGGTACCAGACTGACAAGTATGAGGTCCAGAGACACGAGGCCAGGTGAGAAGCTCAGCACACCTGTCCAGGTCTGGGTTAAGGCTGGTTTCTGGTTCTGGCTCTGACCCCCTGTCTGGTTCTGGTTTCTGGTTCTGGTTCCAGCCAGGACCCGGGGCGTGGGGAGGCCCTGCAGCAGGAAGTGGCCCAGATGAGGATCCGGCACCAGGAGGAGCTGACGGAGCTGCACAAGAAGAGAGGAGAGGTGGGTTAGACCTGGGGGGGACCAGGACCTGGTACCAGGGGTCTGGGGGGGACCAGACAGACCTGGGGGGGACCAGGGGTCTGGGAAGGAAGGAAGAAAGAAAGAAAGAAAGAAAGAAAGAAAGAAAGAAAGAAAGAAAGAAAGAAAGAAAGAAAGAAAGAAAGAAAGAAAGAAAGAAAGAAAGAAAGAAAGAAAGAAAGAAAGAAAGAAAGAAAGAAAGAAAGAAAGAAAGAAAGAAAGAAAGAAAGAAAGAAAGAAAAATCTTGTCCCACTGGCAGATTTTCTACTTATTTCTAGTGAAAATTTACTTGAAAAAAGTCAAAATGTTGAGAAAAAAGTGGAAATGTCGAGAAAAAAGTGGAGAAAAAAGTTGAAATTTTGAGAAAAAGGTTGACATTTTGATGAAAAAGTTGAAATTTGGATGAAAAAAGTGGAAATTTCGAGAAAAAAAGTTCAAAAAGTTGAAAGTTGAAATTTTGATGAAAAAGTTGAAATTTGGATGAAATAGTACAAATTTTGAGAAGAAAGTGGAGAAAAAAGTAGAAATTTTGAGGAAAAAGTAGAAATTTTGAGAAAAAAGTGGAGAAAAAAGTTGAAATTTTGATAAAAAAGTTGAAATTTTGAGAAAAGTGAAATTTTGATAAAAAGTTGAAATTTTGAGAAAAAAGTCGAAACGTCAAACGCACGAAAGAACGAACACACAAAAAAACGCACGCTCGCATGCAAAACGCACACCCGTAGGCACGCACGCCCGCACGAAAAAAAGCAGGCACGAAAAAAACCACGCTCGCACGAAAAACGCACGGAAAAAAGCACGCACGCTCGCACGCAAAACGCACGCCAGGGTACCAGGGGTCTGGGGGGGTGAGTTAGACCTGGGGGCGGGAGACCAGGGGTCTGGGGGTTTAATAGGTTAATTAAGATCCCGTCAGCTACAGCACGACTGCAGCTTTTCTTCCTTGGCTCCGCCCACATTTTAAAATAATACAGTACTAAACATAACACAGTAAAAGCAAAACAAATACATTTCCACTAGATAAAGAAAATATGAAGTTAAAAATACTCAAAACAAAAACACTGCCCAGTTAAGATTCATCTGAGGTCGTCAGAAAATCTGAGAAGCCGTCAACAATTTCATTTAATTTGTAGTCTAGACCAGCAGTTCCCAACCTTGTTTCCTTGTTCCCCCGACTAAGACCAGCCGGGCCCCGACCCGTACGTACCAGCACCAAAACAGTCAAGGGATTCCATACAAACCTTTAATTGGAAAAAATGAACATTAATTATGTTTTTTTTTTATACATTTCTCTTTGGTTTACCCTGTATACAGATGACTTTGTTTTTCTCACCTTCATTTTGTGTCACCAATGTATTAAATACGCACAAAAAAATAATTGTAGGCGGGTCAGGGAGGGGTCCTAGTCCTGCAGGTCCTGGTCCAGTAACTCTCCTCTCTCTCTCCAGTTGGCTCAGAGCGTGATTGAGCTGAACAACCAGATCCAGCAGAAGGACAAGGAGATCCAGACCAACGAGGCCAGGTACACTCACTCACTCACTCACTCACTCACTCACTCACTCACTCACTCACTCACTCACTCACTCACTCACTCACTCACTCACTCACTCACTCACTCACTCACTCACTCACTCACTCAGGGCCTCGGTGATTTGACAATTTTCACCTGTTTCAAGTAAATTTTCACTTGAAATAAGTCTCATTACAAGCAAAAAAATCTTGTTCTACTGGCAGATTTTTCTACTTATTTCAAGTGAAATCTACTTGAAACAGGTGAAAATTGTTGTTTTTTCTGGTGACGAGTCTTGTTTTAAGTGTAATGAGATTTTTTTTTTTGACTAAAAATGAGACATTTTAACTAAAAATTAGTGATGCACCGAAATGAAAATTTGTGACCGAAACCGAAAATAATAATAAACACTTGGCCGAACAATACCGAACATGGTTCTTCAGCAGTTTTTCATTTATTTTGCCAATTTTTTCACCATTGCATAAATCAAATAAATTTGATTTAGGCATGCTTTTAAAAGAAAAAAATATTTTACAAAATTACATGGTAGGAAATATTTATTGAACATAAAAAAATGAAAATGTATAAATTTCCCAGCATTATGTTGTTTTGGTTCCACCTCCTGGTGAATGTTGGTAAAATTCTTATGGGGTTAGTGTTTGGTTGGCCAACGATTTATGTTTGTGGTGCGCAACGCTAGGGGACGGAGCGGCCAGTCTATTTCCTTATTTTACAACGCCGTTATTAATTGTTCGGTTTTTTTCCCACTTCTTCCACCGAACACCGAAAGTGTTTTTTTGCCATTTTTGGCCGAACAATTTCGGCTACCGAACAATCGGTGCATCACTAGTAAAAATAAGACAAATATTCTTGTTAAGATTTTGAGTTTTTGCAGTGTGTAATCTGCCAGACATTTCTCCCATCTTCCCCCCCGTAAATACTGTTTATTTATTTATTTACGTAGTTATTAACTAGCATTAATGCTGTGTCCTGGTCCTGGTTTGATGTGGTTTCTCTGCCCCCCCCCCCCAGGATGCAGGAGTTCCAGCAGCAGATCCTCAGTCTGGAGGGCGACTGCCGGGACCTGCGGACCAGCCTGCAGGTGAGACTCACCTGTTCCAGGTCACCTGATCACTCAGGGTTCAGCCAATCAGGCTGCAGCTTCAGTCTGACCTCAGCCAGACAGGAAGTGGCCGGTTTTTAACCACAAAAACGTATAATTTAAACCTTAGAGCTGTGATGGAGGTCAATGATGAACAGTAAAAGGTCTGATTACCCACAATCCCCTCCGGCTGCCTCCAGCTCCCAGCAGCCGCCTCTCTTTCCCATCATGCTCCAGTGCTGCAGCGATGGTCCCGGCGGCTGCTGACACACAGGAAGTGACATCACGTAGTGGAGTCTGCACTGAGAACCTGCAGCCTCCCTGTGATTGACATCCCACAGAACCAATCAGCACGGAGCTCAGGCCCAGGAGGAGGAGGAGGATGATCTCAAGTTTTCAAGCTGAGACCTTCATCACAGTCCAGTAATCACAGTACGGGTCCAGCAGTAATCTGAGACCTGCTAAGTAACGAAAAGCAGTAATCTGATTAAAGAAGGACAGTAATCTGATTAAAGAAGGACAGTAATCTGATTACAGAAGGACAGTAATCTGATTACAGAAGGACAGTAATCTGATTACAGAAGGGCAGTAATCTGATTACAGAAGGGCAGTAATCTGATTACAGAAGGGCAGTAATCTGATTACAGAAGGGCAGTAATCTGATTACAGAAGGGCAGTAATCTGATTACAGAAGGGCAGTAATCTGATTACAGAAGGGCAGTAATCTGATTGCGGGGGCAGTAATCTGATTGCGGGGGCAGTAATCTGATTAAAGGAGGTCAGTAATCTGATTAAAGGAGGTCAGTAATCTGATTAAAGGAGGTCAGTAATCTGATTGTGGGGGCAGTAATCTGATTATGGGGCAGTAATCTGATTAAAGAAGGGCAGTAATCTGATTATGGGGCAATAATCTGATTATGGGGGGGCAGTAATCTGATTGTGGGGGCAGTAATCTGATTGTGGGGCAGTAATCTGATTATGGGGCAGTAATCTGATTACAGAAGGGCAGTAATCTGATTGTGGGGCAGTAATCTGATTAAAAAAGGGCAGTAATCTGATTGTGGGGGCAGTAATCTGATTGTGGGGCAGTAATTTGATTAAAGAAGGTCAGTAATCTGATTAAAGAAGGTCAGTAATCTGATTATGGGGCAGTAATCTGATTATGGGGGCAGTAATCTGATTAAAGAAGGGCAGTAATCTGATTAAAGAAGGGCAGTAATCTGATTGTGGGGGCAGTAATCTGATTATGGGGGGGCAGTAATCTGATTATGGGGGGGCAGTAATCTGATTGTGGGGCAGTAATCTGATTATGGGGGCAGTAATCTGATTATGGGGGCAGTAATCTGATTGTGGGGCAGTAATCTGATTATGGGGCAGTAATCTGATTGTGGGGCAGTAATCTGATTGTGGGGCAGTAATCTGATTATGGGGCAGTAATCTGATTATGGGGCAGTAATCTGATTGTGGCTCAGTAATCTGATTGTGGGGCAGTAATCTGATTGTGGGGCAGTAATCTGATTATGGGGGCAGTAATCTGATTATGGGGGCAGTAATCTGATTACTGAAGGACAGTAATCTGATTGTGGGGGCAGTAATCTGATTATGGGGGCAGTAATCTGATTACCGAAGGACAGTAATCTGATTATGGGGGCAGTAGGGCTGTTCGATTAATCGATTTTAAATCGTAATCGCGATTATGTAATTAGAACGATGTTAAAACGTGTAAATCGTAAAATTGATTTTTCACTTTTTTTTATTTTTTTATTTTTTATTTTTTTTTTACCTTGTCTGCACAGATATTAATGATTGATACCATATTAATGATTGATGGAAATACCTCTCAATACCTGCGACAAGTGCCCCATGGGAGAGGCTCTTTAGTGTAGGAGGGGGCGTTGGAACCATGGTGATATACTAACATGCCACCGGCTAGACCGGCTCGTGTTCCTTGCAAAAAACTTGCAAATGTGAATATCAAATGTAATGAGTGACATTACACACCTCTACCTCCTTCATGGGTTGATTATTATTTAGCATGCAAAGACCCAGTTTAGTTTATTTAGGAAATGTCTTGTTTTATTTAATTGGAAATATAACTTACTGTATGTTTGCAAGTGCTGATTTGCTGATTTTTTTTTTTCAGAGATAAAACTTTATATTATATTTTTTAAAACTTTTTTTCAACTTATTTTACAGAGTTTTGCACTTTATTCATTCATTTTTGGTTTAATAAGAGCAAAGTTTGCACTTAAAGCCCAATGGGGCAAATGTTCAATAAAAAAACAGCATATTTGAAATAATTTCTTTGCCTTTTGTCAATTCACAAAATAATCTTAATCGAAAATCGGATTTTGAGACAAAAAAATCAAGATTTTATTTTTGGGCAAAATCGAACAGCCCTAGGGGGCAGTAATCTGTTTATGGGGGATCACGTGACCCGTGTTGTGACCACGTGACCCGTGTTGTGACCATGTGACCTGTGTTGACGGTAACGGGGTCATGTGACCCTCCAGGACCTGGAACGGGCCAACCAGACGCTGAAGGACGAGTACGACGCCCTGCAGATCACGTTCTCTGCCCTGGAGGAGAAGCTGAGGAAAACCTGCGAGGACAACCAGGAGCTGGTGTCTCGCTGGATGGCTGAGAAGGCTCAGGAGGCCAACAAGCTGAACGCAGAGAACGAGAAGGACACCAGGTGGGAGGGGCCTCCGCTGAGGGGGCGGGGCCTCAGAAGGGGCGGGGCCTCCGCAGCTCTCTGACAAATCGTTTCTCTTCCAGGCGCCGGCAGGCCAAACTGCAGAAGGAGCTAGCAGACGCCGCCAAGGAGCCGCTGCCCCTGGAGGGGTCAGTACCGTTAACCTTATCTGTACCCGCACCGTTACCCCCTTACCTGCACCGTTACCCCCTTACCTGCACCGTTACCCCCTTACCTGCACCGTTACCCCCTTACCTGCACCGTTACCCCCTTACCTGCACCTTTACCCCCTTACCTGCACCGTTACCCCCTTACCCGCACCGTTACCCCCTTACCTGCACCGTTACCCCCTTACCTGCATCGTTACCCCCTTACCTGCACCGTTACCCCCTTACCTGCACCTTTACCCCCTTACCTGCACCTTTACCCCCTTACCTGCACCGTTACCCCCTTACCTGCACCGTTACCCCCTTACCCGCACCGTTGCCCCCTTACCCGCACCGTTACCCCCTTACCTGCACCGTTACCCCCTTACCTGCACCTTTACCCCCTTACCTGCACCTTTACCCCCCTGTGATCCCTAGAGATGCACCGATCGATCTGCAACCGATCGGTATTGGTCCGATAATGGCCCTATCGGTTTTGATTGGAGATCGGAAAAAAATAATAGTTCAAAGCAACCGATCTGATGAAGTTTATAACAACTTCCGCCGCCTCTAGAAGGGGGCGTTGGCCTCGCCGGTATGGCAGTTTTACAATGTTCAAATAGTTCGCAGTTTGCAAAGTCCCCCGAGGAGGAATGTTTTCAACAACGAAGCTGATCAGACATTTGAAAGTTTCTCACAAGAAGGAGAATATTGAGTTTCCAAAGTTGGCTGCAGCTAAGGCAGAGACAGAAAAGCTAACCTAACAAGAAACATAAAGAACTACATCATAAAGTAATGGATTCATAAGCCTTGATCATCATTTCAATTGTAGCAGACATCGGGTTTAAACACGTCGTTAGCTGCTTGGATCACGGTACGCGCTGCAGAGTCGTAAATATTTCACTGATGAATGTCCGCCGGAGTTTTACCAGATTATACACAGTCCAAAGCCTCGCGCAGGACGACAGTCGTGTCAGTCGCTTCATGAGTGACATCTGGATTCTAGTGTGAAGAGATTCCCCTCGCAAGAGATTCCCCTCGCAAGAGATTCCCCTCGCAAGAGATTCCCCTCGCAAGAGATTCCCCTCGCAAGAGATTCCCCTCGCAAGAGATTCCCCTCGCAAGAGATTCCCCTCGCAAGAGTTTCCCCTCGCAAGAGTTTCCCCTCGCAAGAGTTTCCCCTCGCAAGAGTTTCCCCTCGCAAGAGTTTCCCCTCGCAAGAGTTTCCCCTCGCAAGAGTTTCCCCTCGCAAGAGTTTCCCCTCGCAAGAGTTTCCCCTCGCAAGAGTTTCCCCTCGCAAGAGTTTCCCCTCGCAAGAGTTTCCCCTCGCAAGAGTTTCCCCTCGCAAGAGTTTCCCCTCGCAAGAGTTTCCCCTCGCAAGCGATTCCCTGCATTGGTGTAAAGCTACTTTCACATAGAACACGGCAACACCGCCGGGGTGGCGCAGGTGGGAGCAGAGTGGGCGCAGACTCGCAAGAGATTCCCCTCGCAAGAGATTCCCCTCGCAAGAGATTCCCCTCGCAAGAGATTCCCCTCGCAAGAGATTCCCCTCGCAAGAGATTCCCCTCGCAAGAGATTCCCCTCGCAAGAGATTCCCCTCGCAAGAGATTCCCCTCGCAAGAGATTCCCCTCGCAAGAGATTCCCCTCGCAAGAGATTCCCCTCGCAAGAGATTCCCCTCGCAAGAGATTCCCCTCGCAAGAGATTCCCTGCATTGGTGTAAAGCTACTTTCACATAGAACACGGCAACACCGCCGGGGTGGCGCAGGTGGGAGCAGAGTGGGCGCAGACTTGTTTTTCCGGTCTGGCGCCGTTTTCCCATTCATTGTGTATGTGCTGCTGCTGCGCAAGGGCGCAGGGCTTTGCGCCGATGTCGGCGGCGTGCAACAGGGCGCACGCCGCCGGGTTGCCGCAGCAGCAAGGGCTCAAGACGGCTCAAGATGGCGCAACACGGCGCAAAACGGCGCAAGCTGCCACTGCGAATTGAAAATGTTTTAATTTCACCGTGCGCCCTGTGACGGCATCTCGGCGGTGTCCAATAGGAGAGAAGGTGCTCACGCAGCTCCTCGCCACGCCGACTCCACGCTCATATATTTAATACATTTATGAAGCCCATATATTTATAAAGCCTCGCCTGGCCCAGCCCTAACACTGAGGCCATGGTAGATTTAGGTTACGCTGCACCGCTCTGCTCACTCGCACATTACGTAACCAGATCACGTGACTGGTCAAATCGCAGCCTTTGTGGTTTGAAAATATCCTTTCATCACATCGCGGTATTATCACAAATGCAATCGTTCAGCCCTTTTCATGATACTTTCTCCTCTCGTAATTTTTATATCTAATAATACAATGTCAGTGTTGTACATGAGACAACAATATTGACGAATTTATGGATTTCACTCTGATCGGTGATCAGCAGATATTGATTTTGGAGATCGGTCCTCAAAATCCTGATCGGTGCATCTCTAGTGACCCCCTGACCCCTGACCCCACCCGTAGTCCTGGACCTGGACCTGGTCCCCACCCGTGTTTCCTCACCTGTGTTTCCTCTCCAGGGAGGACGACATCGAGGTCCTGGCTGAGGACGGAGGGAAGGGAGGAGGAGAGACGTCTCCCAGCCGCCTGCATGGCAGGACGCTCAGGTGAGACATGAGGGGGGACAGATGAGACAGGAACCTCAGGTGAGACAGGAACCCCGGTCTCCTTGGTAACCGGACCACCAGACTCCGTCTGGTCCAGCGTTAGGCAGAACCTCCAGCTCGGTTCTCCACCTCCTCCGCGGTTTCCGGGGCTCAGGTTAAAAACCGCCCAATCAGAGACGCCGTGCCCTTCACCTGGTAGCCACGTCACGGTCACATGACCCATACAAATCTGTACAGGAGGCGACAGGAAGGAGCCCTAAGGCCCCGTTTACACGGAGCAAAAACGGAGGCGTTTTCATGCGTTTTGGCCGTTCGTTTACACGAAAACGAAGCTCAAAGTCTCCAAAAACCATCATTTCTGAAAACTCCGGCCAAAGTGGAGATTTTCAAAAACTCAGTTTTCACGTTTGCTTGTAAACGGAGAGAAACGGACATTTAGGCTTCAGAACGCACATTATGAGACAGAAACGTCACCAGCGTCATGAGTGACACCTGTGTTTACAATTAGTTTGGCCACCGTCAATATTTTCTTGTATTTTACCTGTTTTATATTCTAAAGTCACACTTAAAAGTAACTCCACTTCTCTGTCACTCCAAACAAAAGACTCTCGTTCCGTCTTGGAAGTAAAGCCTGAATTATGGTCCTGCGTTACACCAACGCAGAGCCTACGGCGTAGGGTACGCGGCGATGCGCGCCGTACGGTGTGCGTCGCCGCGTACCCTACGCCGTAGGCTCTGCGTCGATTTAACGCGGGACCATAATTCAGGCTTTACTGGAAGTTACACGTGTCATTTGTTGATGTTTTTTCCAGGATTCTGATTGGCTGGCATGGCGTTAAAAGTGTATTTATGCGGATTCGTGTAAACGAAGAGATTTTGAAAAGGATCTCGTGTAAACGATGGAATTTTTCAAAACCTAGAGGGGGGAATATCAGTTTTTGTAAATACCCGGCTATGTGGAAACGGGGCCTAAGATCGAGATCAAGAGGATATGTTGGGTTTTTTGGGGGTTGTAAATATGGAAGTAGCCCTGGCCCTGCCCCCCCGGGGTCCTAAAGAGCCGGGGTGACGGTCCTGAACCAGGGTCTGGGTCCAGGGTCGAGGTCCAGACCAGAGAACCGGATCTGAGCAGTTCTGTTTTGTTCTGTGTATCCAGCAAGAAGACGTCCCAGCCCCCCCCTGGAGGTCTGCTGGACTCCATCTCCAACATCTTCGGGTACGTAGCTGGAGGGGGGGGGGGGCGGTCTGGGGGTCTGTGGGGGGACCGGCAGGTCCTTGGGCCTTTTCCATCTGGTTCAGGACCAGATCTTTCTATTTCAACCCTTTCCAACCCTCGTACGCTGACGACTCACTTCTTTCACCGTTAAGGCCCTGACACATCAACGCGACTTCCCCCACTCGGCCGACTGCTGTGTCGGCTAGCGTCGCCTGGGTCGGGCTCACTAGATCAGGGGTCGGCAACCCTAAATGTTGAAAGAGCCATATTGGACCAAAAACACAAAATACAAATATGTCTGGAGCCGCAAAAAATGAAAAGTCTTAGAATGAAGGCTAATGGCGAAAGGCGAAATGTTGAGAAAAAAGTGGAAATGTCGAGAAAAAAGTGGAAATGTCGAGAAAAAAGTGGAAATGTTGAGAAAAAAGTGGAAATGTCGAGAAAAAAGTGGAAATGTTGAGAAAAAAGTCAAAATGTCGAGAAAAAAGTCGAAATGTCAATAGAAAAGTCGAAATGTCGAGAAAAAAGTCGAAATGTCGAAAAAAAAGTCGAAATGTTGAGATTAAAAAAGAAAGGAAAAAGGAAGAAAAAAAGAAAATAAAGAGGAAAAAAAAGAAGAAAAAAAGGAAAAAAAAGGTCAAACATTTTTGAAAAAGCTCCAGGAGCCACTAGGGCAGCGCTAAAGAGCCGCGGGTTGCCGACCCCTGCACTAGACACACCGCAAATACGACACCCGACGGCGAACTAGCACGTACGTTCTGCGCATGCGTGAGAGGTAATTCCCCTCCATACCAGCAGGCAGCGGTAGTCTGTATTCAGGGGCTCAAGGAGGAGGACAGCGCTTTTTATTTCAAAGCTTTATTGAGAAGACACAAGTGCAATACAAAACAGACGGCACAACCACCTGCAGCTCTGTGGAGAACTAAAATAAATGGCTGGCTGAAATAAATCATTTAGGAAGATAAATGTTGGTTTAATAGATGAAATCTAACAGTTAAATAAAAATTAATAAATTTGCTGCTAACCCCCCCCCCCCCCCTTAGAGCTGTGATGGAGGTCAATGATGAACAGTAAAAGGTCTGATTACCCACAATCCCCTCCGGCTGCCTCCAGCTCCCAGCAGCCGCCTCTCTTTCCCATCATGCTCCAGTGCTGCAGCGATGGTCCCGGCGGCTGCTGACACACAGGAAGTGACATCACGTAGTGGAGTCTGCACTGAGAACCTGCAGCCTCCCTGTGATTGACATCCCACAGAACCAATCAGCACGGAGCTCAGGCCCAGGAGGAGGAGGAGGAGGGATGATCTCAAGTTTTCAAGCTGAGACCTTCATCACACAGCAGTTTAGTAATCAGATTACCATTCTGGAAGTAATCCGAGACCTGCTGAGTACCGAAGAGCAGTAGTCTGATTACAGAAGTGCAATGGTCTGATTATGGGTCAGTAATCTGATTACTGCTCCGAAGATTTCGGGATTTCTGCCTGTCGGCTCGGGAGCTGGTTTATGGTTCCGCGTTAAATCGACGCAGAGCCTACGGCGTAGCTCTGCGTTGGTGTAACTCAGAACCATAAACCAGCCTTTATTCTGGCGAAGTTTGAAAAAGACAAGCGAGTGATTATGTACATTCACTGAGTGAATATTATGAAAGTAAAATATATATTTCTCGCTAGAAATGTAATCAAAACGCATTTTTATGCAGAAATTAACTCAAAATATTGATTTTATTCATAAGAAATGTCCGCCATGTTTTTTTTTTATTCAGTCCGCAAATGACGACGAAAAGCATTCTGGGAAATTCTGGGAACAGCCAATCACAGAGTGAGCTGGTGACCGACGTCCCAACGCCAATTCGACATCTCGAATCGGCTGAAAAGCTCCCGACGGGAGGCCGACCTGTTGCGACTTGCGGGACACACCGGGGAAACTAGCCCGACAGACGAGCACCGACGCTCACCGACGGCCCGACGGCCGATTTTCGGCTTTGTGTGTTAGGGCCTTTAGGTGAAAACATGAGACTGAACTAGACCTGGGTCGAAACCTCCTGGGGGTCAGACCTCCATCCCTGCACCTGGACCAGACTGAGGTGGATCAGGTCCAGGACCCCTGGTCCTGGTCTGGGGGCCGGACCTGGACCAGCTACCGGGGTTTTTTGGGGTCCTGAAGGGTTTGAACCGATTCTCTCTGAGCCGATTCTCTCTGAGCCGATTCTCTCTGAACCGATTCTCCCTGAACCGATTCTCTCTGAACCGATTCTCTCTGAGCCGATTCTCTCTGAGCCGATTCTCTCTGAACCGATTCTCCCTGAACCGATTCTCTCTGAACCGATTCTCCCTGAACCGATTCTCTCTGAACCGATTCTCTCTGAACCGATTCTCTCCTCCAGCAGGAGACGAAGTGCCAACTCCTTCGGTTCTCCAGAAACCACCGACGCCCCCCCAGGATCCTGCACCGAGGTCCGGGTCCCGTCCACCGCCCTGCACACCTTCGTAAGTACCAACGTTATCGTAAGTACCCCCGTTATCGTAAGTACCCCCGTTATCGTAAGTACCCCCGTTATCGTAAGTACCCCCGTTATCGTAAGTGCCTCCGTTATCGTAAGTGCCCCCCGTTATCGTAAGTGCCCCCCGTTATCGTAAGTGCCCCCCGGTTATCGTAAGTGCCCCCCGGTTATCGTAAGTGCCCCCCGGTTATCGTAAGTACCTCCGTTATCGTAAGTGCCTCCGTTATCGTAAGTGCCTCCGTTATCGTAAGTGCCCCCCGTTATCGTAAGTGCCCCCCGTTATCGTAAGTGCCCCCCGGTTATCGTAAGTGCCCCCCGGTTATCGTAAGTGCCCCCGTTATCGTAAGTGCCCCCGTTATCGTAAGTGCCCCCGTTATCGTAAGTGCCCCCGGTTATCGTAAGTGCCCCCGGTTATCGTGAGTGCCCCCGGTTATCGTGAGTGCCCCCGGTTATCGTGAGTGCCCCCGGTTATCGTGAGTGCCCCCGGTTATCGTGAGTGCCCCCGGTTATCGTGAGTGCCCCCGGTTATCGTGAGTGCCCCCGGTTATCGTGAGTGCCCCCGGTTATCGTGAGTGCCCCCCGGTTATCGTGAGTGCCCCCCGGTTATCGTGAGTGCCCCCCGGTTATCGTGAGTGCCCCCCGGTTATCGTGAGTGCCCCCCGGTTATCGTGAGTGCCCCCCGGTTATCGTGAGTGCCCCCCGGTTATCGTGAGTGCCCCCCGGTTATCGTGAGTGCCCCCCGGTTATCGTGAGTGCCCCCGGTTATCGTAAGTGCCCGGGTTATCGTAAGTACATCCATACCTCGGTTATCGTAAGTGCCCGGGTTATCGTAAGTGCCCGGGTTATCGTAAGTAGCTCGGTTATCGTGAGTGCCCCGGTTATCGTAAGTGCCCCCGGTTATCGTAAGTGCCCCCGGTTATCGTAAGTGCCCCCGGTTATCGTAAGTGCCCCCCGGTTATCGTAAGTGCCCCCCGGTTATCGTAAGTGCCCCCCGGTTATCGTAAGTACCTCCGTTATCGTAAGTGCCTCCGTTATCGTAAGTGCCTCCGTTATCGTAAGTGCCCCCCGTTATCGTAAGTGCCCCCCGGTTATCGTAAGTGCCCCCCGGTTATCGTAAGTGCCCCCGTTATCGTAAGTGCCCCCGTTATCGTAAGTGCCCCCGTTATCGTAAGTGCCCCCGGTTATCGTAAGTGCCCCCGGTTATCGTGAGTGCCCCCGGTTATCGTGAGTGCCCCCGGTTATCGTGAGTGCCCCCGGTTATCGTGAGTGCCCCCGGTTATCGTGAGTGCCCCCGGTTATCGTGAGTGCCCCCGGTTATCGTGAGTGCCCCCGGTTATCGTGAGTGCCCCCGGTTATCGTGAGTGCCCCCCGGTTATCGTGAGTGCCCCCCGGTTATCGTGAGTGCCCCCCGGTTATCGTGAGTGCCCCCCGGTTATCGTGAGTGCCCCCCGGTTATCGTGAGTGCCCCCCGGTTATCGTGAGTGCCCCCCGGTTATCGTGAGTGCCCCCCGGTTATCGTGAGTGCCCCCCGGTTATCGTGAGTGCCCCCCGGTTATCGTGAGTGCCCCCGGTTATCGTAAGTGCCCGGGTTATCGTAAGTACATCCATACCTCGGTTATCGTAAGTGCCCGGGTTATCGTAAGTGCCCGGGTTATCGTAAGTAGCTCGGTTATCGTGAGTGCCCCGGTTATCGTAAGTGCCCCCGGTTATCGTAAGTGCCCCCGGTTATCGTAAGTGCCCCCGGTTATCGTAAGTGCCCCCGGTTATCGTAAGTGCCCCCGGTTATCGTAAGTGCCCGGGTTATCGTAAGTACCTCCGTTATCGTAAGTGCCTCCGTTATCGTAAGTGCCTCCGTTATCGTAAGTGCCCCCCGGTTATCGTAAGTGCCCCCCGGTTATCGTAAGTGCCCCCCGGTTATCGTAAGTGCCCCCCGGTTATCGTAAGTGCCCCCCGGTTATCGTAAGTGCCCCCGTTATCGTAAGTGCCCCCGGTTATCGTAAGTAGCCCCGGTTATCGTAAGTAGCCCCGTTATCGTAAGTGCCCCCCGTTATCGTAAGTGCCCCCCGGTTATCGTAAGTGCCCCCCGGTTATCGTAAGTGCCCCCCGGTTATCGTAAGTGCCCCCGTTATCGTAAGTGCCCCCGGTTATCGTAAGTGCCCCCGGTTATCGTAAGTGCCCCCGGTTATCGTGAGTGCCCCCGGTTATCGTGAGTGCCCCCGGTTATCGTGAGTGCCCCCGGTTATCGTGAGTGCCCCCGGTTATCGTGAGTGCCCCCCGGTTATCGTGAGTGCCCCCCGGTTATCGTGAGTGCCCCCCGGTTATCGTGAGTGCCCCCCGGTTATCGTGAGTGCCCCCCGGTTATCGTGAGTGCCCCCGGTTATCGTAAGTGCCCGGGTTATCGTAAGTACATCCATACCTCGGTTACCGTAAGTGCCCGGGTTATCGTAAGTGCCCGGGTTATCGTAAGTAGCTCGGTTATCGTGAGTGCCCCGGTTATCGTAAGTGCCCCCGGTTATCGTAAGTGCCCCCGGTTATCGTAAGTGCCCGGGTTATCGTAAGTACATCCATACCTCGGTTATCGTAAGTGCCCGGGTTATCGTAAGTGCCCGGGTTATCGTAAGTAGCTCGGTTATCGTGAGTGCCCCGGTTATCGTGAGTGCCCCCGGTTATCGTGAGTGCCCCCGGTTATCGTGAGTGCCCCCGGTTATCGTGAGTGCCCCCGGTTATCGTGAGTGCCCCCGGTTATCGTGAGTGCCCCCGGTTATCGTGAGTGCCCCCGGTTATCGTGAGTGCCCCCGGTTATCGTGAGTGCCCCCGGTTATCGTGAGTGCCCCCGGTTATCGTGAGTGCCCCCGTTATCGCAAGTAGCTCGGTTATCGCAAGTAGCTCGGTTATCGCAAGTAGCTCGGTTATCGTAAGTGCCCCCGGTTATCGTAAGTGCCCGGGTTATCGTAAGTACATCCATACCTCGGTTATCGTAAGTGCCCGGGTTATCGTAAGTGCCCGGGTTATCGTAAGTAGCTCGGTTATCGTGAGTGCCCCGGGTATCGTAAGTGCCCCCGGGTATCGTAAGTGCCCCCGGTTATCGTAAGTGCCCCCGGTTATCGTAAGTGCCCCCGGTTATCGTAAGTGCCCCCGGTTATCGTAAGTGCCCGGGTTATCGTAAGTAGCTCGGTTATCGTGAGTGCCCCGGTTATCGTGAGTGCCCCCGGTTATCGTGAGTGCCCCCGGTTATCGTGAGTGCCCCCGGTTATTGTGAGTGCCCCCGGTTATCGTAAGTAGCAGCCCGGTTATCGTAAGTAGCAGCTCGGTTATCGTACGTACCCCGGTTATCGTAAGTTAGCGTAAGTATCGTAACTCTAGCAGCAGCCAATCACAGAGCTCCGTGTCTGTTTCCAGGAAGCCCACGACGGCGAGGTGAACGCCGTCAGGTTCAGCCCCGGATCCCGTCTCCTAGCAACCGGAGGGATGGACCGCCGGGTCAAGCTGTGGGAGGTGGTGGCAGGTGAGGTCAAAGGTCATGGGGAGGTCAGAGTGAGGTCACGGTGAGGTCAGAGGTCAACAGGAAGTAGGTTTCTAACCCCCCCCTTTAGAGCTGTGATGGAGGTCAATGATGAACAGTAAAAGGTCTGATTACCCACAATCCCCTCCGGCTGCCTCCAGCTCCCAGCAGCCGCCTCTCTTTCCCATCATGCTCCAGTGCTGCAGCGATGGTCCCGGCGGCTGCTGACACACAGGAAGTGACATCACGTAGTGGAGTCTGCACTGAGAACCTGCAGCCTCCCTGTGATTGACATCCCACAGAACCAATCAGCACGGAGCTCAGGCCCAGGAGGAGGAGGAGGAGGGATGATCTCAAGTTTTCAAGCTGAGACCTTCATCACAGCCTAGTAATCACAGTACGGGTCCAGCAGTAATCTGATTACTGCTAGGGACTGAAGGGTGGTAATCTGATTACAGAAGCAAAAAGCTTTGAGGGAAAACTTTAATGATGTCAAACGCAGAAGAGTTGTTACATTTATAAGACGAATAAAGTGTGTGTGTGTGTGTGTGTGCGTGTGTGCGTGCGTGTGTGCGTGTGTGTGTGTGTGTGTGTGTGCGTGTGTGTGTGTGTGTGTGTGTGTGTGTGTGTGTGTGTGTGTGTGTGTGTGTGTGTGTTAATGTGTGTATTCAGGGCGGTGTGAGCCTAAAGGAGCTCTAACTGGCAGCAACGCTGGAATCACCAGCATCGAGTTCGACAGCGCGGTGAGTTACATGTTGTTGTTGACAGTAGTGGTGGGGAAAAATAGATATTCCAATATATTGTTGCGCTCTCTGTCGCAATAAATAATCGATAAACTGACGGCAAATATGGATATTTTATTACAACACATAATGGATTTAGGCGGTTGTCGCCGCACTATTGTTCACTTTAATGTGTCCAACAGAGTTTACATTTACAACTAGGCCTGTGTTGAAAAAATCGATTTCCCAATTCTAAATCGATTCTCATATTAATTCCTAAAAATCGATTCATATGTCTAAAGATCGATTTTTAGGGGGAGTTTTTTATTTTTTTTATTTTCTTTTATTTATTTATGTATTTTTTTTTCATCATTAAATTACAACTTTTGGTTATTTTTTTGTTTATCCCCAAAAAAGGAATGTTTTGTTGGACACGAGAATAACTGGTGCCATGTTTTTGCCTTTAAATATGTTTAAAGGTATGAAAACATTAAAGTGTTAGGTTATAATTGCATAAATTGTCTATATTTCATTACTTTATATACTGTCTTGGGGTTACATTTGCAAAAAATGCTAAAAACCAAATGCTCAAAAATTAAAAACCAAAATAGACCGAAAATGGAACAAATAAAAATGGAATGTGGGAAAAAACAAAAGCGATTTCATCGTCTCTGTTTCCTCCCTGGATCTGTTTGGTAATTCTGACCCACGATGTTTCTGTTTCAGTTCTATCAGCATTCTGGGAGCTGATTGGTCCTTACAGCATCATTAGCTGCAATACTTGCTGTTGAATCTCAATATAATACTAGTATTAATATGTTGCAGAACTACAGTCATATCATTCATGCAACAGCTGAAAAAACAGTTTTAATAACACTAACCCAAATCAATATCGGAATCGAATCAAATCTTGAGAATCGATTCTGAATCTTAAGAATCAGAATCGAATCGATTCTTGACATTTTAATCAATCCCCAGCCCTATTTACAAGCCTAGCAGCCAGTGAGTTACTACGCTAAATTAAGTTGCTACTGACTTTTCAGTATTAGAAACAAAGCAGTGACTGTCCTGGTTTATATAAAACATGTTATTAATGTTCATGCACTTTAATGTGTCTAACAGTGTTTACAATTACAAGACTAGCAGAGTGAGGAAATATATACAAATGCACTTTCTTTCTACATTGTATTAGGGCTGAAATGATTCCTCCAATAATTCCAGTAATTCGATTACAAAAAATGATGGAGGAATCTTCTCTGCCTCGAGGAATCGTTTAATTTTGCAGCTCAAAGCAGATGTTTCACCCGGACTACATTTAATGCGGCACAACGCGCTGACACCACGCACGTAAAGGAAGAATAAAGAGGAGGATATGTTTGGTTTTTGTAACATCATGCTCAGGCGGGAGACACATGTAGCTCAGTGCTTAACTTTTATTATATTCTTCTGGTCCGTTCTCCTATGTTCCCCCTCTAAAGCCAAAATTATTGTTCTGCGTTAAATCGACGCAGGGCCTACGCCGTGCGTTGATTTAACGCGGAACCATAAATCAGCCTTCACCCGGTACACACATAGGTTCCTCTAAACATCTGTTCCCACTACAATTTTAACTAAAAGATAAAAGAATTGCAAGCTACACTCTGTGCCAGTAGTCCTGCGGGACAATGATCTGGCTCAATTTGAGTTTTGCTACAGGAAGCCTCAGTCTCACTTCCTTCAGCAGTTCTGCCCTGTGATTGCTGGCGAAATGTGGACTGTTACACTGTTTCTTTAAAATGTATAAAATGGGATTTAATGATATTATCTAATTTGTTACTTATACACGTTTGCTTAGATAGTGCTAGAGCCTTTATTGACAGATTATAGTTTTATTACATTAACATTGACAACAAAAATCTTATTTTATTGACCTTCATCTAAATAAGGCAACATTCCGATTTAAAAAAAAAAAAAAAAAAAAAAAAAAAAAAAAAAAATATCTGCAGACTTAAAGGAGAATGAGGCTCCTTTTAAGAAATGAGACTCTCTAGCCACGACGGCCGTTGGGGGTACTGCAGCCAACAGTGAAGCCGGCACAGGAGAATGGGGAGAACGCGCATGCAGCGTCATGTGACGTCACATCCGCAGGACAGCGCGGGAAATTCGGGACCGAATTGCAGCACATTTTGCAGCACACAGTCTGTTCAAGGCAAAGGAGAGATACACTAGAGGACTCATTCTTTTGGGTTTGGAACGCTTCATCTGACATTATTACTAGAAAACTTAAAATGTATACGGATTTTTTTCATAAATCCTGCCACAATCCGGCCTCAAGCTCCTTTAATCTGCTTAGTGTTGGATGTTGACATACGCATTGGCCTTAGGTCATGTGACCTTTGACGGCGTAGACGTACAAGGTGAGGTCAGGGACAGTGTTTTTGGTTGGTGCTAGCTTGACCTTTGTTTGACCTCCTGTCTGTCCTCCCTCACCAGAAAAAAGAAAGAAAAAATTAAAAAAAAAAAAAAAAAAGATAAAAGAAAATGTGCTCCAATACAGCAGGTCTCATAATTTTATTTTGAACACTGCCAACTTAAAATGTAACTAGAACTTAAAATGTGCTTGACACAAATGAAAGTTCAATTGAAACACGTGGGAAAACACCTAACCTTTTAAGTGATGTGTGTTATCAGGTGTAATGGCATTTTTAGGTTAGAAATAAGGACATTTCTTGGTAAGATCTTTAGTTTTTTGAGTGAATCAGTGAATTTGGTCGACTGGTGTAAGTTCAGGGTTTTTAAATGCACAGCCATGAACCTACTGGATTATAGAATTTAGTCTTAGTGATGTCTTATGTCTTATGTATATTTATAATTGCTCTTTAACTAAACAAAAATATGTTTTATCCGATTAATGGATGGAATTTTCAGTAGAATACTGGATTACTAAAATATTCGATAGCTGCAGCCCTACATTGTATGAAGGTTTGGCATTGAATAAATGCATAACTACAGACGTTTTCCTTTTTATGGGTATTTTTTATTTTTCGGTCACATATATCGTGATATATCGTTGATGAAATTTCTTACAATATATGTAATATTGTTGACATGTTGTTTGTGATTGTCAGGGCTCGTATCTGCTGGCTGCCTCTAACGACTTTGCCAGCAGGATCTGGACGGTGGATGATTTCAGGCTGAGGGTAAGATTTACAAACTTATTTCAGCTTTATTTATAATGTTTACCATCACAGACGAATGAAGCTTCAAAAAAAGGGACCTGGACCTGCTGGAAGGAGGAACTGGTTCATAACAACAACAAGGAATAGTAGAGAATGAATTTATTTAATGTTTTATTTCACTTACATTAGATGCAGCTTAACTTGTGTTCATGTAACTGACAAAACATTATCCTACATATTTACACTAATCAGTTTCACACGATAAACAATAAAACACAAACTCTGTTTAACCGGAAAAGGAGTTGCTGAAGCCGGAGGTTTTTTCTGCCGATCCTGTTCCTTCCAGAAGATAACCCACTTTATCAATAAGACTAAAGAAAATTTACTCTAAATCGCTCTGCATAATTAAACAATATTGTTTTAAAACTTTAAAACTCAACAGAGATCTATATAATTTCAGTTCATCAAAGTCCATCCCATAATTTCACTCCCAAAAATGGATCACATCTGTATTTAACCCTGTAAGACCCACAGCCTTCCGAAATTGTCATTTATTTCTTTTAATCTGAAGAAATGTTTAATACAAGTAGGAAGGCTTTTATTCTTAATTCGAAATAATATTTCTAATGTTTTTAAATAAACAATTATCTATGAATTTTAATGTGCCTGACTCTATAAATAATGTATTATTAGTATTGCGATAAGAAACTTTATTTATTATTATACTGTCCTCCTTTAAGTGTGATGACTAAACGTAGACAGCAAGCCAAACTCCATTTACAAAAGACATGAGAGTCAGGATATATCCTTCAGCTCCGGAATTTAATGCAGACTCAAGAGGCATGCAGATGCAAAATTAAAAAAAAGTGTACTGCCCCTCTCCCATCTCAGTTTAAGAATGGTAAAAAGATTCATGATAACCCTACCGATATAGCAAATGAATTTAACAGTTTCTTTGCAAATGTGGGTTCTTCTCTCTCAAAGGATATGGGAGTTTCAAGTAGTAATCATTTAGATTACATTAAGGGCAATTTCCCTACTATTTTACAGTTTGAAGATACTAACGAAACAGAGGTCTTAGATTTAATTTCTAATTTGAAGATATCAGCAGCTGGTCACGATGATATTGCTGCTTCATTGGTTAAATCAGTGTCTTTCTCAATTAGTAAACCCCTTATGCATATTTTCAATTTATCTCTGCAATTTGGGGAGGTTCCTCAAGACTTAAAAATTGCCAAAGTTATTCCCCTGCACAAATCTGGAGATCCAAGAATCTTTAATAATTATCGCCCCATATCAATTTTACCATGTTTCTCAAAAATATTGGAAAAACTGGTTTACAACAGAATGTTGCACCATCTAAACAAACACAATATCTTATACGAGCATCAATATGGTTTTAGAAAAAATCACTCCACAGATACAGATATGGCCCTTTTACAACTGGTGGAAAGAATCTATACTGCTATTAATAATAAAGAATTTGCTCTCGGCATTTTCATAGATCTTTCCAAAGCCTTTGATACTGTGGATTATACTATTTTACTTGACAAATTACATCATTATGGTTTCCATGATATTACTTTGAAATGGTTGTCTAGTTATGTTCATAACCGTGAACAATATGTGCATGCCAACGGTTGTTTTTCGTCCAATGTTAAGATGTCGTGTGGAGTCCCTCAGGGATCAATACTAGGACCCCTTTTATTTCTCATTTATGTAAATGACCTGGCTACTGTATCTTCATCCTTTACACCAATCTTATTTGCTGATGATACCAATTTGATACTAACTCACAGAAATTTTGATTCACTTATTGAGCAAGCTAATTCTGGTATAGCAATGCTTTCAAAATGGTTCCTTGCAAACAAGTTGTCGTTAAATGTTAACAAATCTAATTTTATTGTATTTGCAAGTAAAAACAAAAAATATTGTCCGCAAAAAGCTAAGATCTCTATTGGTGGTATTGCAATCAATCAGGTTTCATCCACCAAATTTCTAGGTGTCTTTGTGGATGAGAATTTGTCCTGGAAAGAGCATATACATTCTGTAACTAACAAAATCTCTAGATCCCTTGGTATCATCAGAAGAATCAGAGGTTTGGTCCATCAGGCTTGTCTCGTTACTCTGTACTACAGTTTAATTTATCCTTATCTCATTTATGGCAACATTGTTTGGGCAAGCACATATTCATCAAATCTACACAAATTACTCATTACTCAAAAGAAATTTGTAAGAATAGCTACTTCTGCCTCCTATTTGGCCCCATCTGCCCCTTTTTGTTTAAAAAATTAAATTTATTATCCATCTATGATATTAACATACTCCAATCATGTGCTTTCATTTACAAATGCACTTATCTTGCAAATATGCTTCCAAGTACTTTCAAAGATTTTTTTAAGACCAATTCGCAAATTCATAACTATAATACCAGACAATTTGAGGATCTCCATTCTTCATTCAGTCGTACCAATAGCAGTCAGTTCTCCATCAAAGACAGAGGTTCCTCACTCTGGAACTCTCATATACTTATCGCAAAATCTTCACTGTCTATTAATAGTTTTAAACAGAGATTGAAGACCAGCCTTATTGACCAAGCGTCTAGAAGGGCTTCCACTTAATGTGGACTCACTTCTGCACGTGCACACCGAGAAATTGTCTGTTTATATCCATCTTTTTTGAATGCTGTTTTTTTTTTTTTTTTTTGTTTGTTTTTTTTGTTCTTGCTATTATTTCAATACAATCTATTTTTCCTGGTGAGAACTTTGAATAAGCCCATTTAGGGCTTCCTTTCTCACCTGCACATATTTTCATGTTTTTTTATGTTCATTTAAACTTTTGTACCGTTTTTTTTTTATGTTGTGCAAATAAACAAATCAAATCAAATTGGAGTGAAACTGTAACATAAGAAAAAAGTAAAATCACTGTTTGTCATACATTGTTAAAATCAGTAAAGAAAAACAAAGTACACAGGTATTTTCAGCTTTACATTACAGTAAACAAGAGATAATGAATAAAAGGTCATCCAAATTAGCTTACAAACTGTCTGAAAGTTACACTGACCAAATAAAATAACCTTTCAGAGTCCCACACTAAAATGGAAATAAAACATACTTTTCTTTCACAAAGTCATAAAAATACTAAAGGTAACTACAAACGCATGGAGTGCTGCTGGGTGTAAAAAAGAGTATACTTCAGGTGCTCTTCGGCATGGGGATCCAAAAGATACAAAAACAAGAAAAAGCCGAGGCACTCAAGAAGTTAGAAAAATTAAAAGGCCTTTATTAAATCATGGCTTAGAAAAAGTTAAAATGCCAACATGTTTTGGCCATGTAGGCCTTCCTCAAGGCAGATAGCAAAATTTTGCTCTAAGCCATGATTTAATAAAGGCCTTTTAATTTTTCTAACTTCTTGAGTGCCTCGGCTTTTTCTTGTTTTTGTCATAAAAATACTCTTCAATATTCCTGAACAAAATGCATGTCAACTTACCGTATTTTCTGGACTATAAGCCGCACCCGCTCTATTTTTAAAAAAACTATAAAAAAAAAGATATACAAGCCGCACCTGTATATAAGCTGCATCCGCTCTATTTAAAAAAAAAAAGAAGATATTTCAGCCGCATATATTTCTGTTGTTAGATTAGATATTTACTACATGTACAGAAGGATTTTGAACTGTAAATGATGTACATGTTTGTACCTAAATAGATCCTTTCCTAACAGTGTCTTTTAACACGGCAGCAACTTTGCTGATTAAAACGGGACAGAACCAAGAGAAAATAACCTGTATTTATTTATCTATTTATCTGTTTGAAATCTGCTTCTACTTTTATCTGCTAAAGAAGAAGTATCATATTCTTCTTTGCATTTATTTTGTCTTAGTTTTTATTCTAATTCCGGTTAGAGCGCCCCGAGCGGTGGAAGAAAAATCCACAGAATAGCTGCACCTTTGTATAAGCCGCATGGTTGAAAACCTATGAAAAAAGTAGCGGCTTATAGTCCAGAAAATACGGTAGATAACTCCCAGACAAAGCTTTCAACAGCACCACGCAGCTGGATGACGACGGAGGAACTTTCCTAATCTGCTTTGCTCAACATGTGCTTTTTCTGTGCCTACTTCCTGTTTCTCCTACTTCCCATAGACAGGTGGTTGTCAAAATAAAAGCATGCAACAAATAAAAGGCATTAAAGGGTGCTACCTGCCAATATAAACAACAAAAATGCCTGGGGGGCAGAATAATTATTCTTATAACTCTTTTCTGGAGTTTAACTATAGGGTTTATATAAGTTCCATCATGTAAGGCTTTATAGCACAATAGTCATTAATAGATTTTGAGGGCGGAGAGGTGCATCATGGGAGGTTTCCCAGACATTAATGACGGATACAGCTGAGTATCATCAGCATAGAGATGGACATTAATGACGCGTCTAATAACGTTACCCAGTGAGAAAAGAACGGGTCCAAACACTGAACCCTGCAGAACTCCATGGTTCAGTCTGGATTTGAGTTAAACTGGAATCTATCAGATAAATATCAAACCAATTTAATCCAGTTCTGTTAATCCCAGTAACCCTATCAAACTACCGTATTGGCCCGAATATAAGACGGTGTTTTTTGCAATTGAAATAAGACTGAAAAAGTGGGGGTCGTCTTACATTCGGGGTCTAGACGTTATACCCATTCACACCGCTAGATGGCGCCAGATATCTTTAAATGCTGAACTTAACTCCCCAGGCCAAAGCGAACCCCTGTCACGAAGAAGAAAAATAAAAAAATGGTATAAGAAAGAAAAGAGAAGAAAATAAGAGAAGATATAACAGAAAGTGGAGAAACGTAGCGACAATCTGGAGAAAAGAGGCTGGAAGATCGGCAGGTAAACCGGCAGCTGAGGAGAAGTTATGATGCAAACTTCAACATGATGATTTCAAATAGTCAAAATAACAGGCCTTTTCTCTCGAATATATTGTTATAATCATTTGTTTCAGATGTACTTTAATTATTTTCTGTATAAAAATTGAATTTGGTGTTCAAAAAGTCTTTCTTCAAACTTGAGTCTTGAAAAAGAGGGGGTCTTATAATCGGGGTCGTCTTATATTCGGGACAATACGGCAGTTTAATCCCAGTACCTGTGTCCGCAGCACACCTTGACGGGTCACAGCGGGAAGGTGCTGTCCGCTCGCTTCCTATTGGACAACGCTCGCATCGTGTCGGGGAGCTACGACCGGACGCTGAAGCTGTGGGACCTGCGGAGCAAAGTCTGTACGTGATTGTGATTGGTCGGTTAGGGTTGGGGTTAGCCAGGTGTGGCTAACCGCTAACCTCTGACCCGCACTGACCACCCGACTCACCTGTGCAGGTATGAAGACGGTGTTTGCCGGCTCCAGCTGCAACGACATCGTCTGCACGGAGCAGTGCGTCATGAGTGGACACTTCGACAAGAAGGTCCGATTCTGGGACATCAGGTGAGTCCAGAGACACCTGGAGCCGTAACGATGGTCTGGTAACGTTGAAACACCGTAACGAGGGTCCGGTAGAGTTGAAACACCGTAACGACGGTCTGGTAGAGTTGAAACACCGTAACGACGGTCTGGTAGAGTTGAAACACCGTAACGACGGTCTGGTAGAGTTGAAACACCGTAACGATGGTCTGGTAGAGTTGAAACACCGTAACGACGGTCCGGTAGAGTTGAAACACCGTAACGACGGTCCGGTAGAGTTGAAACACTGTAACGACGGTCCGGTAGAGTTGAAACACCGTAACGACGGTCCGGTAGAGTTGAAACACTGTAACGACGGTCCGGTAGAGCTGAAACACCGTAACGACGGCCTGGTAGAGTTGAAACACTGTAACGACGGTCCGGTAGAGTTTAAACACTGTAACGACGGTCCGGTAGAGTTGAAACACTGTAACGACGGTCCGGTAGAGTTGAAACACCGTAACGACGGTCCGGTAGAGTTGAAACACCGTAACGACGGTCCGGTAGAGTTGAAACACTGTAACGACGGTCCGGTAGAGTTGAAACACTGTAACGACGGTCCGGTAGAGTTGAAACACTGTAACGACGGTCTGGTAGAGTTGAAACACTGTAACGACGGTCCGGTAGAGTTGAAACACTGTAACGACGGTCCGGTAGAGTTGAAACACCGTAACGACGGTCCGGTAGAGTTGAAACACCGTAACGACGGTCCGGTAGAGTTGAAACACCGTAACGACGGTCTGGTAGAGTTGAAACACCGTAACGACGGTCTGGTGGAGTTGAAACACCGTAACGACGGTCCGGTGGAGTTGAAACACCGTAACGACGGTCCGGTAGAGTTGAAACACCGTAACGACGGTCCGGTAGAGTTGAAACACCGTAACGACGGTCCGGTAGAGTTGAAACACCGTAACGACGGTCCGGTAGAGTTGAAACACCGTAACGACGGTCCGGTAGAGTGGAAACACCGTAACGACGGTCTGGTAAACACCGTAACGACGGTCTGGTAGAGTTGAAACACCGTAACGACGGTCTGGTAAACACCGTAACGACGCTCCGGTAGAGTTGAAACACCGTAACGATGGTCTGGTAGAGTTGAAACACCGTAACGACGGTCCGGTAGAGTTGAAACACCGTAACGACGGTCTGGTAACGTTGAAACACCGTAACGACGGTCTGGTAGAGTTGAAACACCGTAACGACGGTCTGGTAGAGTTGAAACACCGTAACGACGGTCTGGTAGAGTTGAAACACCGTAACGACGGTCCGGTAGAGCTGAAACACCGTAACGATGGTCCGGTAGAGTTGAAACACCGTAACGACGGTCTGGTAGAGTTAACGGTAGTTAGCCAGAGCTAACCTGGGCCTGTGTTTCAGGGCTAGAGCATCGTGTGGGAGCTAACGATGCTAACTGTGTTCCAGGGCTAGAGCATCGTGCTAGACCAGAGCTAACGATGCTAACTGTGTTCCAGGGCGGAGAGCATCGTGCGGGAGCTAACGATGCTAACTGTGTTCCAGGGCGGAGAGCATCGTGCGGGAGCTAACGATGCTAACTGTGTTCCAGGGCTAGAGCATCGTGCTAGACCAGAGCTAACGATGCTAACTGTGTTCCAGGGCTAGAGCATCGTGCTAGACCAGAGCTAACGATGCTAACTGTGTTCCAGGGCGGAGAGCATCGTGCGGGAGCTGGAACTGCTGGGTCGGGTCACGTCTCTGGACCTTAACCACGACAGGACGGAGCTGCTCACCTGCTCCAGAGACGACCTGCTGAAGATCATCGACCTGCGGACCAACGCCGTCAGGCAAACCTTCAGGTGAGGCCCCGCCCCCTGCTGCCCAGGTGAGGCCCCGCCCCCTGCTGCCCAGGTGAGGCCCCGCCCCCTGCTGCCCAGCACACCTGGGCCCAGCGGCAGACCCTAGACCAGCGGTCGGCAACCCAAAATGTTTTAGAGCCATATTGGACCAAAAACACAAAAAACAAATATGTCTGGAGCCGCAAAAAATTAAAAGTCTTGTATAAGCCTTAGAATGAAGGCAAATGACGAAAGGCGAAATGTCGGGAAAAAAGTCAAAATTTCAAGAAAAAAAATCGAAATGTTGAGAAAAAAGTCGAAATGTTGAGAAAAAAGTCGAAATGTTGAGAAAAAAGTTGAAAAAACGAGAAAAAAGTCGAAATTAAAAAGGAAAAAAAGAAGAGAAAAAAAAGACAAAAAAAAGGGAAAAAAAAAGGTAAAACGTTTTTGAAAAAGCTCCAGGAGCCACTAGGGCGGCGCCAAAGAGCCGCATGTGGCTCTAGAGCCGCGGGTTGCCGACCCCAGATGTTTCTAGGTGTTCAGCAGTAGGTGTGTTTACCAAGAGCCGGTACTTTTTGCTACCGGTTCCTAAATGTTCGGTACCAGAGTACCGATAAAAATTCTGGACAAACAATACTGTTATCAGTGGGTTTTTTTTAAAGAGTCTACCCAGAGCAACATAACTGTCGCGTACGTCACACAAAGCAGTATGTTTTATTTCCTCATCGTTTCCTTGTCATTTTCAGCTTAATCCTTCACAGCAGTGAAACTGCTTCCTCCACCGGCATTTCATATCCTGCCGTTCGTGGCCGTTTTTTTTACTTGTCGTTGCTTTTGGAAATTTATATAAAGTTTGTTGACATTCTACATGTCGCAAGCTTTCAAACGAGATATTACACGTGAACGAGACTTTATCGATCAGGTCTCTACCATTGAACGTAAACTCTGGAGCGCGGCAGCCATCTTGGATCGGCGCGGCAGCCATCTTGGATCGGCGCGGCAGCCATCTTGGATCGGCGCGGCAGCCATCTTGGATCGGCGCGGCAGCCATCTTGGATCGGCGCGGCAGCCATCTTGGATCGGCGCGGCAGCCATCTTGGATAGTTTAATTCTGAATAATTAATTCAGAATTAAAGAACATCATGTAACCGTGGCCACTGTCTAGTTCTCATAGTTTGCAGCAATAACCGTGTTTAATCTTCATGTGTTTCTATTCTAGCGCTCAGGGCTTCAAGTGTGGAGCGGACTGGACCCGGGTCACCTTCAGGTGAGTCTCCCTCGGTTCAGGGTACCAGGGGCTGGGTCTGGTTCTGGTTCTGATGGGGTACCAGGGGTCTGGTTCTGGTTCTGATGGGGTACCAGGGGTCTGGGGCTGAGATGGGGTAGGGCTGGGCGATATATCGAGATTTTAATAAATATAGATATATTTTCAAACGCGATATGGTACGAGACAATATCGTTTATATCGATTATTAAAAAGATTTTTTTTTTTTCTTTTTTATGATTTTGATATAGCTTTTTTTGTGACAAATTGACTTGAATGTTTTATTTGCACAAATGTTTTGTTATTTGCACAACTGTCAACCTCAGTGGAAAAGTCTGCCTGTTACTGTCTACATTGTATTAATTGCACAGTGTATTTTAATTTAATTGTTATGCAGGAAAGGGATATTTGTTTTATTTTATTCAAGAAGCATTTTTATTCTATATATGCAGGCAGTTTATTTTTATTTCATGTGTTTTATACATGTTGATATTGTGCAGACCTCTGTTAATAAAGGAACCTGTGTGACATTTGGCACGAGGCTTTGTATTAAAACTGACTGTTTTTTTAAGGGTTTGCCTCAGAAAAGAATGAAGCTAACAGAGATGCTAACAGAGATGCTATGCTATAATGATAATAAATTTAGCTAGAAAATATCGAGATATGACTTTTGGTCCATATCGCCCAGTCCTAGTGCATGGTATACCTGGTTCTGGTTCTGATGGGGTACCAGGGGTCTGGTTCTGATGGGGGTACCAGGGGCTGGTTCTGGTTCTGATGTGGTACCAGGGGCTGGTTCTGGTTCTGATGTGGTACCAGGGGCTGGTTCTGATGGGGTACCACTTACCTGTCCTGACCTCACCTGTTCTCCTCTCAGCCCAGACGGCAGCTACGTGATCGGAGGTTCTGCTGACGGAGCTCTGTACGTCTGGAACGTCCTGACGGGTCAACTGGAGCGGACCCTGGACCGGAACCACAAGTAAGACCCAGAACCTCTGATGACTCTGGACTGGTCTCTAGTTCTAGTCCAGTATTTGGGTCCAGGTATCATTTTAGTTTGTATTAGTTTTAGTCTCGTTCATTCTCCTTTAGTCGTGTGAAGTTTCAGTCGACTAAAAGTCTGAGCATTTTAGTCTTATTTTAGTCAGAATTGTCCATTTTAGTCTAGTTTTAGTCAAAGATTTCCCAGAATGCTTTTCGTCGTCATTTGCGGACTGAATAAAAAAAAAACATGGCGGACATTTCTTATGAATAAAATCAATATTTTGAATTAGTTTCTGCATAAAAATGCGTTTTGATTACATTTCTAGCGATAAATATATATTTTACTTTCATAATATTCACTCAGTGAATGTATATAGTCACTCGCTTGTCTTTTTCAAACTTCGCCAGAATAAAGGCTGATTTATGGTCCTGCGTTACACCAACGCAGAGCTACGGCGTAGGGTACGCGGCGACGTGCGCTGTACGCCGTACCCTACGCCGTACCCTACGCCGTAGCTCTGCGTCGATTTAACGTGGAACCATAAATCAGCTCTGGAGCCGGCAGGCAGAAAATCCCAAAATTTTCGGAGCAAATTTCTTAACAGGTGTAGCTACAACTGTTAGATTTCATCTATTAAACCAACATCTATCTTCCTAAATGATTTATTTCAGCCAGCGGTAATTCTCCAGAGTTTTGTTTGTCTGTTTTGTCTGCCGGTATGGAGGGGAATTACCTCTCACGCATGCGCAGAACGTACGTGCTAGTCAGGCCGTCGGGTGACGTATTTGCGGTGTGTCTAGTGAGCCCGACCCAGGCGACGCGAGCCGACACAGCAGTCGCCAGAGAGCGGGCGATGTCAAGTTGGTGTGTCAGGGCCTTAAGGCGTAGTGCACGCATCGCCGCGTACCCTACGCCGTCGGCTCTGCGTTGGTGTAACGCGGAACCATAAATCAGGCTTGAAACGCTGTGAGCCACACCAGCCCGTCAGCTCATCAGGAGGAGAGGTTAAAGGTTAAAGGTTAAACAGCCGGGCTGCCAGTTGTTCATTGCTGGTTGATTTTGTTAACTCTGAGCTTTGTTGGTTTTTTTGTTTGTTTGCTGGTGGTTTTTTCTCCCTGTGATTTTTCAGTTATTTGTGAAGAAGTTCTGACTTCCCTGTGAGGAAGGTTTTTTTTTGTTTCCTGTGGGAGTTTTTCTGTGTTTTTCAATTAAACTACACCTCGTTTTGGTTAAAGTTTAACCCAGTTTGGTGTCGTGTGATTGGGTTCAGAGAGAACGACCCATAACACTTGTGTGTACAGGACTGTCTCAGAAAATTAGAATATTGTGATTTTCTGTAATGCAATTAAAAATACAAAAATGTCATACATTCTGGATTCATAAATCAACTGAAATATTGCAAGCCTTTTATTATTTTAATATTGCTGATCATGGTTTATAGCTTAAGAAACTCAAATATCCTATCTCAAAAAATTAGAATATTCTGGGAATCTTAATCTTAAACTGTAAACCATAATCAGCAATATTAAAATAATAAAAGGCTTGCAATATTTCAGTTTTGTGTAACTAGACCCCTGCTCTAGTTACACTGTTTCATGGCTTTTTATTCTGTGTTTAGAGCTTTAGTCTGGTTTGTTTTTGGCCTGTGAGTGTGTTACTGTGTCTCGTGTTATTAATGTAGATGTTACCGTTGCTGCTTCATGTTCATGTTTCTGTTTTCATTTGTAACAATTGTCTGTTGTTGAGCTTATGTTAACCTGTGTGTGTATTTTAGCTTATTCTCTTTTAATCACCTTTACTTTACTCACCTTTTAATCTTTATTCTGATATAGCCTTCTTATTTGGATTGATTTTATTGATTATGTTTTAATAATGTTTCTTTTAGGTTGACTATTTTACACCAGTCCAGGGACAGCAGGTGCAAAATAGCCTTTTTGGCTAATTCTGGCATATTTTACATTTGTTTAACCCTTGTACTGTCTTTGGGTCAAAATGACCCAATTCTTCTCTCCTTCTTTCCTCCTGCTCTCTCCTTCCTTCTTCCTTTCCTCTTTTCCTCCTCTTTTACCTTCCTTTACTCTTTTTTTCTTCCTACCTCCCTTTCATCATTCTTTCCTTTATTACCTTCTTTGCTTTTCCTTCCTTCTTTCCTTATGTTATCCATTCCTTCCTTCTTCCCTGCCTTCTTTCTTTCCTTTTCTCCCTTCCTTCCATCTTTTCTCTCTTCTTTCCTCCCTTCCTTACTCTCTTTCCAACTTCCTTCCTTCTTTCCTTCCTTCCATCTTTTCTCCCTTCCTTACTTCTTTTCTCCTTTTTTTCTTACTTCCTTCTTTCCTTCCTTCCATCTCTTCTCCCTTCCTTACTTCTTTCCTACTTCCTTCCATCTTTTCTCCCTTCCTTACTCCCTTTCCTAATTCCTTCCTTCTTTTATCCTTTCTTCCTTACTTCCTTCTTTCCTCCCTTCAATCTTTTCAACCTTCCTTACTCCTTTTCCTACTTCCTCCCTTCTTTTCTCCTTTCTTTTCTCTTTCCTTTATTCCTTCTTTTCTCCCTTCACCCTTGACCCAAAGACAGCAAAGGGTTAAATGTATTAATGTGCATTGTCCCTGATAACTAAACCTTTAAATAAATAAATAAAATGTTCCTCTCGTTGTCTGCAACTCGTGCGTTACCCGTTACCGTGGTAACTGAATCCCCCCCCCCCCCGTTACCATGGTAACATGTTAACGTCTCTCTCCTCGTCCTCCAGCTCTGCCATCAACTCCGTGTCCTGGTCTCCGTCCGGAGCCTTCGTCGTCAGCGTGGAGAAGGGAAGCCGGGCCATCCTCTGGTCTGACCTGTGATTGGCTGGAGGAGAGGGGGCGGGGCCAGGAGGACCGGGGGGCGGGGCCAGGAGGACCAGGGGGCGGGGCCTGCAGAGGGTCTTCATCACCTCCTCCAGGACCCAGGAAGAGGAAGAGGAGACGGTTTTACGTTTTTGCCTCCAGGAACTTTCATGTCGTCCGTGGTTTTAAGAGCGTAAAGGACTGGAGGTTAATAAAGTTTTATTGACGACGGCGAGGACGACTCATCAATCTGGATGTTTGGTCAGGTGACCGGCCCGGCCAATCACACGCAGAGACGTTTCCCTGTTCGGACAGGAAGTACTTCAAAATAAAAGCTTCTGCAGAAACGGGAAGTTTCAACATTAAAGATTTAAAAAAAACATGTTTGTCTGGAAGCGTTTGTGTGTGAAATAATCCTGATTATTGATCCTTCTATTACTGCCAATAATCCTGATTATTGATCCTTCTATTACTGCCAATAATCCTGATTATTGATCCTTCTATTACTGCCAGTAATCCTGATTATTGATCATTCACACACCCACTATAAACTTATTTCATGTTCTTCCCCGTCATTACAAATACACTTGTAAAACTAGATGGAAGAACTTTAGTTGTAATTAGATTTTAATCCACAGGGATTAAGACCATGGAAGTTACGGAAGATTATCAGGGCAGGAGAAACATAAAAATAGTATTTTAGAGGGAGATTTATTTTTCATTATGCACTGCGAGAAAAAAGTCGAAATGTTGAGATTAATGTTGA
>NC_084590.1:48633984-48638878 GCF_033807715.1 Cololabis saira
ATGCTAGCAGTAGTAACAGTCACAATGCTAGCAGTAGTAACAGTCAATGCTAGCAGTAGTAATAGTCACAATGCTAGCAGTAATAGTCACAATGCTAGCAGTAGTAATAGTCATGATGCTAGCAGTAACAGTCACAATGCTAGCAGTAGTAATAGTCACGATGCTAGCAGTGGTAATAGTCACATTGCTAGCAGTAGTAATAGTCACAATGCTAGCAGTAACAGTCATAATGCTAGCAGTAGTAACAGTCACAATGCTAGCAGTAGTAATAGTCATGATGCTAGCAGTAACAGTCACAATGCTAGCAGTAGTAATAGTCACAATGCTAGCAGTAGTAATAGTCACAATGCTAGCAGTAGTAATAGTCATGATGCTAGCAGTAGTAATAGTCACAATGCTAGCAGTAGTAACAGTCACAATGCTAGCAGTAGTAACAGTCACAATGCTAGCAGTAGTAATAGTCATGATGCTAGCAGTAGTAATAGTCACAATGCTAGCAGTAACAGTCGCAATGCTAGCAGTAGTAATAGTCACGATGCTAGCAGTAGTAATAGTCACAATGCTAGCAGTAACAGTCATAATGCTAGCAGTAGTAATAGTCACAATGCTAGCAGTAGTAATAGTCACGATGCTAGCAGTAGTAATAGTCATAATGCTAGCAGTAACAGTCATAATGCTAGCAGTAGTAATAGTCACAATGCTAGCAGTAACAGTCGCAATGCTAGCAGTAGTAATAGTCACGATGCTAGCAGTAGTAATAGTCATAATGCTAGCAGTAACAGTCATAATGCTAGCAGTAGTAATAGTCACAATGCTAGCAGTAGCATCACTGCTAACACCTCTGCTCCTACAGGTAACCATCTACATGGCCAAGAGAGACTTTGTGGACCATGTTGACTTCGTGGATCCAGTCGGTGAGTTGTGATAGCACAGCTAGCTGCTAGCTGCTGGTTGCATTGCTGCGCGAGTAAAAAGGATTTTGTTCTGGGAGTCGGATCAGTAAAAAACCGTTGGATCATTAAAGAACCAGATTCAGTTTATCCTGACTTAACGATTCAGCGTTGTCCTTAAACTGTCATGTCTCCAGTTTTCAGGCTACACAACCTTCTTTATTGAAGACGTGATTCAGTTTTTAAAGTTATTAAATTCAGCGTTATTTACATAGCCCCAAAATGATGACAAATGTAATCTCAAGGGACTTCAATGATACAGTTCAACTGGATTATCAGAGATAATGACTTAAACAAACTGATGAAGAAGGCTGGTGTATGTATATATCAATATACATCAAAACACAACAATAAAAAACACTTTTCTGAACTTATCAATATGACTCTGTCCTTCACAGGATAAGTAAAATGGATCACTGCAAAAACTCACAATCTTAACAAGAATATTTGTCTTATTTCTAGTTAAAATGTCTCATTTTAGTAAAAAAATCTCATTACACTTAAAACAAGACTCATCACTGGAAAAAAAAACAACAATTTTCACCTGTTTCAAGTAGATTTTCACTTAAAATAAGTAGAAAAATCTGCCAGTGGAACAAGATTTTTTTGCTTGTAATGAGAAAATAAATCTTGTCCCACTACTGTCCTACTTATTTCAAGTGAAATTTACTTGAAACAGGTGAAAATTGTCAAATAAGTTATTTTTCTGGTGATGACTGTAAATGTTGAAATAGCAGTAAAACCACATTCATTGATGAAATGACATAAGGAATGGAAAGGAGTGATGGCAGTTTTACAGGGGGGATGATTTGGACCGTTTTTATTTCAGGGGAGATGACATCCCCCCTCAACTCCAGTACTGCCTGCAGGACTCCGTGGTTAAATCTAGGCTGTGAGGACGACTCTTTTTTTACTGGAATCTATCATATAGATATGAATAAACCAGTTTAATCCAGTTCCTTTAATCCCAATAATATGTTCAAATCTCTGTAGTAAAATGTTGGGATCTGTTGTATCGACTGCCGCGAGGATTAATCTTAATCAGCACATTACATTTTGGTTTCCTGGAAGTGTTTACCTGGAAATATTAGTTGTTTCAGTCAGAGCCGTCTGGGAGATTTGGGAGATTTGCCTGTGCAAGATGGCCGGGGGGGGCCCGCAAAATTTTTGGGTTTTTCGGGTCGGATCGGGTGTCTATATTTTAACTCCAATTATCAAAATAGTGGATACCTTCCCCTGCCTCATCATCATCTCTTGCCTGGACGCGGGGCCCCGCGGCTGCTTGAGACCCGGTCGGATCGGTGATTTTTGTAACAAATTTATCAAACGAGCCTTTCAGAGAGACATTAAACTCTTCCATTTTCTTTAGTTTTCTTCTTTTTTCATCCCCTGATGGAAATTTCCTGAATCTGTCTCGTTCTCTCGACATTGTGTGACAGTTTGTTCCAACTCCACCGTCTGGATCAGAGCAGCTTGTGTCTGCGCTTGGTCTGATCAGTTGTATTGAACAACAGACACGCGCATCATTGCACATATATTTATTGATATGCACAGATTAGTACATATTTAGGTATGTAATGGAACGTGACTGTTGATATTTATAAGGAGAAAAAAAAAAAACGGAAAAAAAAGAAAAACGGCCCATAGCGGTTGCACGGTTCACACACCCATGTACGGTGGACGAGACCCGCCATTGCTGAAAATAAAAGTAACGCTGCAAACAGAAAAAAAAGCTGCTGCAAATAAAATAAACGCTTAGCAAATAAAATAAACACTGCAAACAAAACGGAACGCTGCTGCAAATAAAAGAAACGCTGCAAATATAAAGAAACCCCGCTGCAAGTAAAATAAGCCCCGCTGCAAAAAAAATTAAAAACCGACGCAAATAAAAAAGCCACAACGGAAGTGAATTACCGGGGACTATTTTTGCCGATGCACCGGGGTTGCACATTAAAAATTACACGCAGCGACGTTGAACACTAACCTTTTCACTTATTTTCTCGTTCGTTGTTCTTCTTATTCCTCACTCTTCTTATTTCTTCCTTTTCACTTACGTCCTCTTCTTCTTCTTCTCCTCTCACGTAAAAAACACCGGTGCATCAGCAAAAATAGTCCCCGGTAATTCACTTCCGTTGTGGCTTTTTTATTTGCGTCGTTTTTTTTTTTATTTGCAGCAGCGTTTCTTTATATTTGCAGGGTTTATTTTATTTGCAGGGTTTATTTTATTTGCAAAGCGGGTCTCGGCCACCGTAGCCCTGGTTTTAGTTACATGCATGGTTCAGGTCGGGTCTGCACACGCTCAGTAGGAGGACCTGGTAGTGTCATAGTCTGAGATTTATACAGAACTTTGAATGAATGAATGAATGAATGAATGAATGAATGAATGAATGAATGAATGAATGAATGATTTGGTTGATTAACGTCTTCCTGTTTCCTGTTTCCTGTTTCCTGCAGACGGCGTCATCATGATCGACCCGACGCAGCTGAAAGGAAAGAAAGGTGAGTTAACCAGACCTGGATCTGGTCCAGATCCAGACCTGCAGGTCCTCTACAGACCACTAGGGTCCAGATCCAGACCTGCAGGTCCTCCACAGACCACTAGGGTCCAGATCCAGACTTGCAGGTCCTCTACAGACCACTAGGGTCCAGATCCAGACCTGCAGGTCCTCTACAGACCACTAGGGTCCAGATCCAGACCTGCAGGTCCTCTACAGACCACTAGGGTGACGTGTCCCTGTCCCTCTAGTGTACGTGATGCTGTCCTGCTCGTTCCGCTACGGCCGGCAGGACCAGGACGTGATGGGCGCTTCCTTCCGGAGGGATCTGTTCGTGGTGACTCGGCAGGTTTACCCGGAACTGCAGGACAAGTCGCAGCTGACGCACAGCAAGGGGCAGAAGAAGCTGCTGGACAAGCTGGGGGCGAACGCTTACCCCTTCTACCTGGAGGTGAGGGGGCAATAGACCTGGGGGGGGTAGAGACCTGGGGGGGGCAACAGAAGCGGGTCATGTGACTCATCTACTTCCTCTGTTTCAGTTTCCAGACAACCTGCCGTGTTCCATCAGCCTGCAGCCTGGACCTACTGATGAGGGGAAGGTGATTCATCCTCTCATCTGTTCATCCATTCATCTGTTCATCCACTCATCTGTTCATCCATCCATCCATCTATAATCCATCATTCATTCATTTATTCATTCTTTCATCTGTTCTTCAGAAATGTGCCGTGGAGTTTGAGGTTAAAGCTTTTACCGGAGAGAATCGGGACGAGAAGATCGACAAACAGTGAGTGTTACCACGGCAACGCCTCATCCACTCATCCCCTCATCCTCTCCTCTTCTCATCCTCTTCTCATCCTCTCATCCTCTTCTCATCTTCTTCTTCCGGCTCTCGGCGAAGGCAGACGCTTTTCTGCTCCTCTCCCTTCTCTATCTGTCCTGCTGCTGCTTTTGTCCTGTCTCGTCTTCAGAGTCTCTTCTTTTTCACTCCTCCGAAACTCTACAATCATGGAATTGATTAACTGGTCCCTCAGCACAATTGACCACATGTTTGCAACGAGAAGTCAGGGGGTAAGGGAGCCCTCCTGCCCCGATGGGACATTTTTTGCTGGATACACAATGGATTCCTGGAAACATTGGAAGCCGTTGTGTTTGACGATCCTGTCTGTCGAGGACGTTGAAGATGCTTCATAATTGGATTTATGATAGCAGGATTTCTTCTAATTGGTGATTCATGGCCTATCGACAAACGCGTAAGTCGTCAACAGCTGTTTTGGCTCTTTCAGAGCTGCCGACGTGGCTGAAGGAATGAGCACGGCGATCAACACTCAGACTCTAACGTGGGGGAGCAAAAGCCGTAAGCTGGATGCGATTCTTGAACAGAATCGCAGGCTGGCGGCGTCTTTGAGCTCATTGGCAAGATGGAGAAGACCTTGGAGAAGTTAAAAGCT